>NW_003216498.1:229184-233258 GCF_000006405.1 Perkinsus marinus ATCC 50983 | reverse complement strand
GAAATTAAGATACGTGCAGAATATGCCTGACAATTCGTGCAAGGAGTGGGAAGATGTGGTGTTGGCGCCGGGCATGCCATGTGTGGTTATGGCAGCTCCCGGTAGTAGTAGTAGTAGTAGTAGTAGTAGTAGTAGTAGTAGTAGTAGTAGTAGTAGTAGTAGTAGTAGTAGTAGTAGTAGTAGTAGTAGTAGCAGTAGTAGTAGTAGTAGTAGTAGTAGTAGTAGTGCAACGTATGCTCGGTTTCCTTAGCTGATCATAGGATCTTGTAGGTGAACCGGATGAGAAGTTTGCAAAAAGCAGCAAGAATTCCCCAAAATTTTCTCAGAATTTTCATATCGTCCTTGTGCAGTTTTCACCACACTTGAGGAGTGAAAGCTTCCTCTAGAGCGAGGGCGTGATTGTTGGTTGTGTTAGGCATGCTGCAAAGTGGAACTAGTCGGGAGTTGTTCGAGCAGTGGGCACCAGATCCTAAAAACGGGGTAATGGTAGTGTTGGAGGCATATATGTTTGCTCTCCTCAGCTGAGCTCAGCATTATAAAAGTTTTCATATGAAATGAGAATTTCTTGAAATTTTCTCAGAATCTTTTTCGAAGGAAAAATGTGAGTTTGGGTTTTAGGTTATTATTACAGGATATAGTGTATCGGGCACTCTGGCACATGATTTGCAGAATGACCCCGATACGTTGACTCTCACGGATGGGAGGAAGCTGCCGGTACGCTGTTCGACGAAGACTATCAGTTTCTCGGCACATAGTGATTATGGACAGGTGGGGAAGGGGGAGTGTTGGAAGGGATATATGTTTGCTTCTGGCAGCTTCCTCAAGAATAATAGAAATTTACATACGAATTTGGGCAGAAGTGTACAGGAAAAATGAATTTTTCCCAAAAATTTTCGTATTCCCACAGTGGGAGGGGAGGAGGAGTTTATTATTTTTTTCAGACGCGAGATTTCATTCAAGCTCTAAACGTTCCTCATGTTTGCCTAGTGCATGGAGAGCAGACGCTTATGAGGCGTTTGCAGGACAAGTTGGGGCTGGTGAGGTTCAGGGCGGAGCGAAGCGTTTCATGTTTTAATGATTTTTGGTAGGATTTTCCGGGGACATCGTGTAATACTCCGGCGAATACGCAATCGGTGGAGATTCAATTCATGACTCGTAGGAAAGATACGGATTAGGCCCGTTAGGAGCCTATTTTTGGTAGGAAGAGCTTTTGCCTCGGCCGTGGGAAGGGTGGCAGATGCTGATGAGAAACCGCAGAGGTCAAACAAGGTATCCTATTGGGATTAGGCGAAGATGATATTCTTGTTTTTGTTAGCGATCTCGGCAGCTGGGGTCGTCGACGGCGTTGCTGGTGGAAGACCCAGCGTAAGAAATATGCACATGGTGGAAAATTTGGGGAAATTTTGTTGGTTTGTGAAAAATTGGTACAACTAGTGAGGAAATTGATGAGGTTAGATAAAGAGAGCAAACGTATATTTTAACACTGGCGTGAGGGAGGGAAGTTTTGAACTGTGGGGGAAAATGAAATGGTGATTCTGAGGAAATTTTAGAAAATTTTTTTCATAAATTTCTGTAAATTTGTATGGTAATACTATAGGTAGTGAGGAAAGTCTTGAGCTTAGCTGAGGAGAGCGAGTAGCATATATTCCAACGCTGTGTTAGGTCGGGAAATGACAGTCAGTTGCTGTTATCAGCTGATACCGCAGCTGAGGAGATTCCTGATTTTACTAGTAAGAAAGGAAGGACGCGGTTTCTGTGTTTTGGGGTTGATCTCGAAATGTGCAGGTATAAAAACGGCTAAGTTGCAGATGAGCGTGAAGTTGACGGCGGTGTCGGGCTTCGACTTGCCTACGTTTGCTAATGAGGCGGTTACTCAGGTGAGGAAGGGTAAAAGGGAGGAGGGGGGAGGTTGATCGTATTGGGGGTTTTCAGCTTTTCGAAGATGTTGATGTGATGTCGGCGAAGACGGCTCGAGAGGTTCATGAAGGTGAGGGTTGATTTTGAAGTCAGCGGAGCGAAGCGATTTTTTTTATTAATTTTTAGGCGACTCTACGGGCATTGTTGTATCGGGGCTGGTATATGTCCATCAGAAGAAGTCAGCTGGGGAGGGAAATGTAGGTTGGTGATGATATTGGTATTGGGAATCTCCTCGTTGGTTGCAGTTGTCGTCCTCGATGATAACAGTAAGATGGGCTGCGTCCCCTATGGCTGACTTGGTTGCCGACTCTCTACTGCTACTGTTGATGGATTCGGCATGCACGCCTGTTGAGGGTGGGTCGGGGTGGACCTCATTCGTATCTTGATAGGGTGAACCTTGGATATCATTTACATTGGGAGGCAGTGTTGGCCTTGTTTGTTTGAACTTGAATTCGGGTAGAAGTGAACTCTTCAAAATTTGCATGAGTCACCAACACATGTAGTTGAGAATGAGCAAATTTTCTCCCCGTACTGATCGGAAAGCACAGGTTCGGATCGCCGGGAGGCTGTAAGCATTCAGGAGGAGTCTAGTGAGAAGGTTTTCAAAAAGATGGTAATGAAATTGACCATAGGCTCGTGTGTAGTAGTACTCGTCCTAGGTAGAAGTAGTGAAAACAATACTACATGATAACGTGGGGCCTGTCGAGGAGGTTGATATCACTAGGGGTCTGCTGAGGGTAGTAGGTTGGGACCTGCAGGCTAATCTCACTACGTTGTTGTGGTGGTAGGCGACCATAGTAGGGTCTAAGCCAGAGCAAGCGATAGAGGTTAATACACTAGAAAGGGAAGTGCACCTGGTTGGGGCTCCGCCGCCTCCGCCCCCTGGGGACACCACGCCGAAGCTGAGCCCTTATGAGGAGTTGGTCAATAACGTTAGAGGGCATCTACGACGAGCTATGGTTATATTCGAACCTGTGGAGCCCATACGCCCGCTGGATCGGTAATCGTTGTTGTTATCGTTTCTATGAAGAGTGGGAGTTGTGGTATTACCACGGGGGGAAGGGTAGTGTAGATCAGTTTGGCTTCTTTACGAGGTCTTGGGAAAAACCCAGAAGTTTGATCGGAATTTTCGTACTGTCGTTAACACATGTAATAGACAATGTGTGTATTTTCCAGTACTACCGAAAACAGTGTTGGAATGTCAGTCAGCTTTGTTCGACCGAGCTCAGGAGTTTCCTCACTCCCTATGGGAATTTACGCAATAATTTTGGTAGGAATGTACAGAAACTAGTAGGAATTTTCCGAAATTTCCTCAGAATTTTTATATTGTCACTAAAACGCGAAGTAGAGAATGTGTGTATTTTCCAGCAGTAGTGGAAGGAAAACAACGCGAATGAGTTTGCGTGTTGTGCGTGGTAGGTTTCCCTGCCGACATTGCTCTCAGTGTTTATCTGCTTTTGTTTTTTCACCTGGATGTCGTCCCTTAGTGCCGCAGACGTCTGGACGGCGTATTGGCCGTATATAGTGTTGACTCTAGTGTTGGGGGTATGCGGGTATCTGGCTACTATCATTTTTGAGGTAGGGAGAAGTGTAGATGGTGTGGTATGGCAAGGGATGGTGTAGGATTATCGGAAGCAGTCAACGGCGACTTCTGAGTTTCTGCAAGCAACGGGGGGTACGGGAGAGTACGAGATCGACTTGCCCGAGGAGGAGCTGAACGCGTATCTTGACTTCAAGGAAAAGGTTTTGCAAGAATACCTTGTTAAGGAAGGGAAAGGGAGGTAGAGGAGTAAGGCGTGTGGCGAATTGGAATGCTGTCGATTTTAGGGTGATCTCGGATTTGGACGCCCCTGAGATGATGCGAATCATCCGACATGAAATTCCAGAGTCGGATAGGGTAAGAGGCAGTGTGGATTTACTCGGCTGAGTTGGAGAGTTTATAAGAATTTTGATAAAATTGTACAGAAATGAGCAATAATTTTTTCCCAGAATATTCATATCGTCACCGACCATATGCGTATTCTCCGAAGTGTATGTCGAATATTTGTGTATGTGTGTTAGCGGAAACTGAAGGCTTTGGTGTTGAAGCGTTGCATCGGATGCGTGCACGTGTTGGCTCAGCTGCAGAGGGACAAGCCGGGCGCAGCGAGAATGATG
>NW_003216498.1:194652-229084 GCF_000006405.1 Perkinsus marinus ATCC 50983 | reverse complement strand
CTTATTGCAGACTTCCCTTACAAGGTCGAACAGTGTGCTTCGGGAGCAGTGTATTGTCAGATCATCGACTCGGTCTTTCCGGGTAGTAGCGACAGTAGTGCTTGGGAGGTGCTGAAGTGTGTATCAGGACGTGTACCGTTGAAGAAAGTGAACTGGATGGCTAAGGTGGACTATGAGTATGTTCATAATTATAAGATATTACAGAGAGCCTTTGATCAATGCAACATAGCTAAGCATATTGATGTTGATAAGCTATGCAAGTAGTAGTAGTAGTAGTAGCAGTAGTAGTAGTAGTAGTAGTAGTAGTAGTAGTAGTAGTAGTAGTAGTAGCAGTAGTAGCAGTAGTAGCAGTAGTAGTAGTAGTAGTAGTAGTAGTAGTAGCAGTAGTAGCAGTAGTAGCAGTAGTAGTAGTAGTAGTAGTAGTAGTAGTAGTAGTAGCAGTAGTAGCAGTAGTAGCAGTAGTAGTAGTAGTAGTAGTAGTAGTAGCCTAGCATTGACCCTGTGCTATTATCAGGGGTAAGTTCCAGGACAACCTAGAGTTCTTGCAGTGGATGAAGGCATTCTACGATGGAGCTGTGTCGGCTGACATCGCCATGAGGTAAGTCGGAAGATAGACCATCCCCTTGGTACAGCTATGCTCTTCAGTTATGATCCCGTGGGGAGGCGACAGGGGTGTCAGTTGCCCCCTTGGGCAGCTAATGCGGCCCCTCCTAGCCTCGTTAATAAGGAAAACTATGCTTGCAGAAATGGAGGGGCTGCTCGTCCGGTTGGGAGGCCGGCAGGAGGGATGAAGACTAAAGGTGCATGTGATAGGAAGAATGGGTCCTTCGTAAAGGTGGTCCTCAGTTCCCTGCACTGGAGGCGTTAGACAAGTTCAAGTCGACCCGACGCGATTCGTGACTATCGAGGAGTATGAGGAGTTGAAGTAGGTCCTCGGCGCTGACCGGTGTGGGTCCCATGGTGTATTAGGGAGAGTGCACTGTGCTTGGAGAGGGAGAGGGACTTCTATTTCGGCAAGCTGAGGCAAGTGGAAATCCTCCTACAAGACGTTGATGTGAGGGGCCTTTGTTCCGGTTGCTGGGGAGTGTTAGGGGCGTATTAGGTGTCACAGAAGAGCACTGGAGAGTTGAAGGAGATGGTCCAGAGCATTCTGTAAGGCGTAGTAGTAGTGTTTACGGTATGGTATTGTTGCTACAGGTTTGCATCGGAGGAAGAGGGTGAGCTTATTGGGGAGGAGTTGGGCATGGACGAAGGAATGCATGGGGAGCATGCTGATGCTTTTGAGGAAGGCCCGATGGAGGCAGTAATGTGAGGGAATAGCAACTGCTACTATCACTATTAATTAACATCATCTCGATCATAATGCTGGGAGTTGGTATTGTCAATTCAAAATAGTACATAACTTGGAATCTGAGGTTCAGCACTGTAAGACACGGATCTGGTTCCGGCAATAGGAACAAATTACCAAGTCTGTTTCGTGGCAACTCAAAAAGGGAATCGTCGAGCAGTAGTCAATGGGCAAACGCCGATGTGGGAGGCGCTTGCTTACAGAATGGCCGATTATGATTCCCATCATTATCATGACGGCCAGCAGCAGCCTCGAAGGCCTCCGATGACGGCCTATCTTGGTAGGAATAATAACGGGAGTATATGCTCAGTGAAGAGGTAATAATAATAATTGTAGTCGTGCCAGTAGCATAGTCTCTTCAGGATATCCGACCGACGGCGGGAGCCTCAGTCCCTCTCAGTCGTGGAGCATAAGGATCGGCGGCCGAAGGCTGAGGAGAACGAAGAAAAACCAGTAGCCCCGAGGGATGGTGATCAAGTGGCCCTAAGAGGCCCCTCCTCCCCTCGCCCCATAACTGGGGGCTCCCCGTCTAGGAACACACCTCTGACTGCATCGAAATTCACACGTAAAGCAACAGACTTGGCGAAGTTTGCGTTCATATGCGGCCCTTAGGGTCAGTGAGAGATTTCCGAGGCTCGAGTCCAACAGCTTCGGTGATGAGGTCAGAGCACAGCCATCGGATAAACATATCTCCACCAATGCCAGCAAGGGCCCCTCCGGACCTTGGAGGGCCCGGGGAAGGAAACCCCTCAGTTGGAAGTGATACGTGAGTCTCAGGATCAAGCTGCTTACTTTCCTTGCTGTAGATCGTACGAGTCCGAGGAGACGCCACGTCTCACCCGAACGATCTCGAATGCATCTAGGGGACAAACCCAGGAGGGTAGGTAGGGTAGAGTCTTGACTTGTTCTACTGTGCATTCAGGAGGCCCATCCCATGGGGGAACGATCGAGGTCCGCCCCTCGTATCGTCGGCCCCCAACGGGCGTCTATAATGCCCCACCCTAGTACAGCTCAACTGCGGCCCTCTGGGAGCCTCATTTTCTTGTCGACCCCACGAGAGACGGCGATGCAAGGAGCTCCGGTGGGGTCTATCATGCGTGATGTCAAGGATGGATGGTATGAGTTTAGGTTTACTCCAATTCAGCGCCACATTCCTACTTCCGGAACCTGCCTGGCCTCGACAGTCTCCCCGTTAGTCGAAGGCTTTCCTTCACTGAACCCTATAGAATCCAAGCGCCCAGAATGCGCAGCAGCCTATTGGTGTAACATGATGCCTTGGGGGCTATGAAGTTGTTCAAATACGACTATTGAGTTGCCTGTCAGTGAAATGTTGACAACCTGTAACTTCGTGGAGTCGAGTTCCAAGCTTCCTTATTTAGTTTACCAATCCTTAGAATGTATTTCTAATATATTTATTATAGATTTATATATCCACTGTTATAGATTATCATTAGTATATACTAACCACAAATATATAGGTCTATATCCTGTTCTTGCGCAGCACCCCTTCAACCAGGAGAGTAACAACCAGTATAAGGGTATAACTGCAGGCTCAGTCGGTGCCTGGGCCCTGGCGTAAACTGGTAGACAATGTGTGTGAGTTCAAAGTCCAACGCCTACCACGACAACACGGCTTAGTTGGACCGGCGTCGATGCACATTGGCTTCCGAGGGATCAGTTTTAGCCTTTTAAATTGGCTACTTTCATCCTGCCAATGAGTTTTGTCCGTAGTAGTTTGGAGACACTGTGTTTTTACATACCAAATTTATATCAATTTTATATCGAATCGATAATATGCTAATAAATGATATAATTGTGCGACCAGTCATTCATCGAATTTATTCATACACCCCCAATTTTCCACATAAGTGGACTGTGGCCTCTACTAAGAATCCCCCAAGAACGAATGACTAACATTGACGACGAAAGCAACACCAAGATGATCCTTTCCGGATTTATCATATCCCAGATGTGTCCTCAACACCAACGTCGCATAGTAGCGGAGTCAACGGCATCATCTTGAGCACAGACTATAAATAGTAGTAATTACTAGAAACTGAAATAATACGGCAGTATGAACAGACGCCCCACTAGTAATGGGGCATTAGTCTTCGTAGAAGCAGCTCCCTTAGGCGGCGAGCTTCTTAGCCTTTTCACAAATGTTCTCCGGAGTGAAGCCGAACTTGGCCTTGACATCCTTGGCGGGACCAGAGGCTCCGAATGTGGACATGGCGATCCAGTCATCAGCATATCTTTCGAAACCGAGGGGACTGGCGGCCTCAACCATCAACCTCTCGACACCCTCAGGGAAAACAACCTTCTTGTAGTCATCAATCTGCTTCTCGAAAAGATCCCAAGAAGGCATAGACACAACACGAGCATCAACGCCCTGCTCGGCCAGCAACTTCTTAGCCTCCACAGACTGGAGAACCTCAGTGCCACTGGCGACAATGATGACCTTCTTGTCACCCTTACCAGAGAAATCATCAATAATATAAGCGCCCTTCATAGCACCCTCAGGAGAGGAATGGTCGAAGGTGGGAAGTCCAGAACGACTAAGAATAAGAGTAGTAGGACCCTGCTTGTTGTTCAAGTAGGCCATATAGGCACCGACGGTTTCGCGGCCATCACATGGTCTGATGGTGCTCATGTTAGGGGTAGCACGCAACAAGGGGAGCATCTCAATAGGCTGATGAGTAGGACCATCCTCACCGAGATCGATGGAGTCATGAGTCATGACATAGAGGACCTGCTGCTGAGACAGGCAAGAGAGCCTGACAGCACCCCAGCAGTAGCCAATGAAGTTGACAAAGGTGGCTCCGAAGGGAAGGAAGCCGCCATAGGCGTGCATACCATTCAAGATAGCAGCCATACCGTGCTCGCGGATACCGAACTCCATGTAGCGGTTCTGCATGGCACCCTTCTGCATGACGGGGAAGCTGCCCATATTGGTCATGTTAGAGGCAGTAAGATCAGCAGAGCCTCCAACAACCTCAGGGAGGCGCTTCATGAGAGCAGCAAGGACCTCACCACTGGTGACACGAGTGGCCTTAGCCTTGTCACCAGGCTGATACTTGGGGATGCACTCGTCCAAATCGATGGGCAATTCTCCCTTGAAACGTCTGACGAGCTCAGCGTACTCAGTAGGATAGGCCTGGGCGAACTTAGCAAGGAGATCATCCCACTCCTTGTTGGCCTTCTCACCGCGAGCAAGGGCGCTCTGGTAGAGACTGCGGACCTCAGCGGGGATCTCAAAGTGCTTCTCAGGGTCGAAGCCAAACTCCGTCTTAACATTGGCGAGATCCTCGTCACCCAAGGGGGAGCCATGGACCTTAGACGTGCCCTGCTTGGCGGAGCCGTAACCGATAGTGGTATGGACCTTGATGATAGTAGGCTTGTCGGTGCACTTCTTGGCCTCCTCAATCTTGGCTAGGATATCAGTGAGATCAGTATCGCCCTTAGCGACCTCAAGGACCTGCCACTGCATACCTTCGAACCTCTTAGTGATGTCCTCAGTGAATGCAACGTCAGTGTTGCCATCAATGGTGATATGGTTATCATCATAGAGCAGGATGAGATGACCAAGGCCATAGTGACCAGCAAGGGCACATGCCTCGGAGCTGATACCCTCCTCGAGGCAACCATCACCACAGATAGTATATGTGTAGTTGTTGAAGATCTCATACCCCTCACGGTTGTAAGTAGCAGCAAGGTTAGCTTGAGCAATAGCAAGGCCAACAGCGTTGGAGATGCCCTGACCAAGAGGGCCAGTAGTGACCTCCACACCTTCCAAGAGCTCTCGCTCAGGATGGCCAGCAGTCCTGGAACCCAACTGACGGAAGTTCTTCAGCTGGTCCATATCGACATCCTTGTAACCAGCAAGATGCATAAGCACATACTGCAAGGCACAGGCGTGGCCGTTGGAGAGGACGAAGCGATCCCTGTTCCACCACTGGGGGTTGGCAGCGTTGTACTTCATAGCGTGGGCATAAAGAGCATGACCCATAGGGGCACAGCCCATAGGGGCACCAGGATGACCAGACTTGGCCTTCTGGACCATCTCCGCTGCGGTGCATCTGGGAGAAGGAGGACCATCAACTCACTGAGTGGTGAAGTAGAGACTTACCGGATGGTGTTAATAGAAAGTTGATCCAATTCGCTGCCAGACATTGTTTTTCTCACTTTTGCTGCTGATTGAGCGTTGGGCATTTGTGAAGGGCGAGTGACGAGGCGTAGCTAAAAGGCGCAGCGCGTCCCCTTTACTGTGTTAGCTATGTTCATACCGGCGCATGTCGTGATGGTTTTATTCACCGAAATTGTGGTGAATTCAGTGCGTTCCTTCCTAGAGATTTAGGAATATTCAGGGATATGTCTATTGCTGATTCGACTGATGTAAGCGTCGGTGAGCATAGGCCCTCTGTTCTCCCCCTCTGAGGGTTTGTGTCGTTGGGGACAAGTCCATGGGCCCCTTCAGAGGTTCACCCAATCGTCCATCAACTCGTGTAAGGACCATCGTAACGCTAGTAAGAACAACATTAGCGTACTACAACGAAACACGATAACAAGTTACTTGATCGATACGGTAGGTTCTCATCAACGGCATTCGATGAGGGCCTTCTGAGGAAATCAGACTGGACTCTTCATAAACGAGTGCACTAAAGAGTCGCCGTTAGAGGCCTTACAGTGTGACTGGAGTAAGGCTCAAGGCTCCACCAAGGAGAGGGTTCAATGTCGTGACATTTGCTTACCCACGTACAGGTCCAGCGTTGAGGAAGTGCAAGATTCATCAAGTAAAGCAAGAACTAGTGCTCATTGTGTCGCCCGCTCGACTTGTTTCGGAGGAGCGTCGCCTTAGAATATCGAGGCCACAGCAGAAGGCTCAGGAGATAACCGTTGGCGACTACGCCAAGTCCCAGGGTCGCAGCTCGGTGTTCGAACATAGGTCTCCGACCCAACTCTTGGCTGCCCGAATCTTTTCTTTTCGCCGTGACGAGTAAGCCTCCTCACAGTATCGTCTCTCGTCACACCTTCGCCCTACTATCGCGTCTCGGCGGGCCCTTGGGCCCTACACATGTACCTGTACTTACTAGTACAATGCCTTCTGTCTCTGTTTTCGACTTTCACTTTTCAGCACTGGAGGGGCAAGGACAGAAATCTTGTGGCAGTGTTGCTCCTACTACCCAGGCTGTTGCCCCATGATCTACTTTTTTTACGGTGTATACGCATTACAAATAAAGGAGTATGATGTCTATGGGTAGGCCAGTGGGAGAGTGGCCTGTCTTCAGGTTGTTACGGTATTCAACACACAGCAATCTCGGTCATGTGGCCTCCTATTTCACCATTGAAAACTTCAAGGCGAGCGAGTTCATGCGGGAAGATAGAAACTCCAATTTTGACAGCGCGTGGATCTAGGAACTCTGATATAATAATAACTCCTATTTTGCGGGTAGGAACATCAACTTCGAGGTGGAAGCCTATGACTGGCCCCTAGACAATCCTAATTTTGTGATTTCACCCCATCCAACTCGTACCGCTCAAAAACCAAGTTTCATAACCAACCCTAATAGGAGGCTGTTTTGGTCGTAACTACGATAATCTTCAACATTCTCGAGATGAAGCCTATGAGATTTCGATTCTACTCAGTAGAGCGAGCGACATGATCGCAAGTTGATCCCACTTAAGCGCAATCCTGCCGGTGATTTGGGTCTCTTACCGTAAAAGTCTTACGAGGTTGTGTGGAAGGCGGACACCGTCTGTATGGACCTCGGTATGTACCCTTCTGGGCTTGACCAGTGGTAGAACGAAATTGATGTTCCTGCGTGCGAAGTAGGAGTTATTATTGTGTCGAAATCGAAATTCCTCAAACAGCGCACCTTCGAGATTGAAGTCTCCAGAACAGCGAAGCGAAGAATTGGAGGTTTCTGTGGGAGTATCTTTTCGCATGAACTCCCCTCGAGAGTGATGATATTAAGGTTAGCAAGGCATGGACCGCAGCCGCTGTATATTTCTGTAGTTAAATATTGAGGTATTTACCGAGGACTTCCTCATATTTCTCTTTTACTCAAAGGTTGGCTGTCATAGTGTTTGACGGGCTGTTGTGCATGTGTTGGTGACAATTTGAAGTTTCTGAGGAAATTTTAGTAAAATACTACAAGGTGGTATCAAAATCCTGGTTGGTGTTCTCCCCTCTAGTGCTCAGTACTTGTGAATGTACTTGTGCCGTATCAGAGATGCTTCACCTTATAACGGGAGTAGTCCATTTACGGCGTAGTGAAGTGATTCTATCATAGTATTTTCATGCTCTGTTGGTGACAATAGCAGACACGCTGTCCATATTCCTTACGAAGTTCTGATGCTCGTGTCTTTCCTCCACATCTGTATTCCCCTCAGGAGGTTGTTTCCCTTTTCCACTTAATGATGGGCATGGACCAACCCTCTGGTACTGTCGGCATCCCCTATCATCGAGCCCAGTCCAAGGGCTTTGACGTCGATTACGATCAGTCGAGAGGCTCCTTCATGGACCAGATACGACGGGCGCTCAAGAAGGCATTCTCGAGTGGTGACACGAGTAGCCCATCGAATCGACAACAGGGGGAATTTTACGCTTCTCAAGTGTCGTCATCGTATGCAACGGTGTCACGAAGAGTCGATCAGCAGGAGGCGGACAGTTTGGGGTCTAACTCGACAGAAGCTCCACCTTGTGAGGATCATGCGGCTGCTATGGTAGTAATATTACAGGATTTATGGACGACGCTGTGCATTTAGGCATCGCATGAAAGTTTCCATGTGCATCATCAGGCAAGTAGTCGGTGTAGTGGCAATAAACCACCAGTGTGGTCGTCAAGTCGCAGACCACCGCCTCCTGCCCGCCGTGTACCTCAGCCGTGCTCCTCTTCACGGTTCATCAACAATCCATCGTCGTCTCGTCTACATACGATGACGGCAGCTTCATCCGGTAGGCCCAACCCGTTTGTAGACGACTTGTGTTCTCGTCATATTGAAGGCATGCCTGGCAATGGAGCATTGATGCCAAGAGGAGGAGGAGGTAGTAGTAGTGTGGTCGATTCCCTTCCTTTTTCGGAAAATTTTTTACTCAGAATTTTTCCCCGACCGGAGGGCCACTGAGACTACGGTGTTTCCGTCTGAGGCAGAAGCCGTATTTGCGCGGATGCGCATGCTTGGTCAAAAGTGTAAGAACGATTCTGGTCGCCACAAGTTGAGTAGAGATCCTATTACTGGAGAGAAGTTGCTCGTTTTGCGGTAGAGCAATTTCGACTTTAACGATTGCTGTCTATTATAGTCTTGATAATATTGTTTATATTTGCTGGCGACGCCAGCACAGCTGTAGTCGCCGTTGACGTTAGAAGGTAGTTGATATGGCAATGTTCCTACTTGAAAGGAGCTCTATCATATCTACTGCCAAACTACGATGGTTTCCTCTCTCTGATTTACTGTTGGGTTCCCCTAGTTAGTTCGAGAAAGTGATAATTCTCATCAGCAGTTTCGAAGAGTGATCGAATAGACTACCCAAGGCAGAATTGACCAGTTGTCACTCCTTAATCGACATTTCCTCTACTAAAATGTAAATACTACTTCGTAAACGTATCATCATTATCAATCTCACGATGCATTTTGATCATACTAGTTATTGGTATACTAATAGCAGTCGACAGCCTATATGACATCTACAATGGGCACATTTTTAATCCTGATTTGATTTCTGGCAACGTTATCAACATCCCTGGGCACTTTTGTGACAATAACCAAAGACTTTTGTATCGAGAGAAGGATGGTGTTGAACAAAGTTGAGAGGACACATTGAAGCGAATAAGAGGTATTATACAACCATACCAAAACGTCACTATGCTGCCTCTCAATGGAAGAGTACCGAGAGTCACCATCATCAAGACGGCGACAAGTTCTCTACGACTATTGGGGCACTTCAATGTTACTCACCTCACTCTTCAATGTTTAGAGAAAATCTCGATGTAAACGATCGGACACCCTATTCACAGGTGGTACATCTTTCTTTACAAATGGTAATGTTTGGGAATAATGTAGTATAGTTACGAACGCCGCTGCTGCTGGTACTGATTTTGCCCGTGTCGCTGCATCTGGCGGCCTTGGTTCTGATGAGCTTGGTGGGCTGACAAAAAATGTTGATCAATAGTGACCAAGAATACCTCTAATATTACTTATGACTGCATTCGGGTTTTGGATCAGCTTCTCAACAGCCGAAGCGATGTGCTTGCCATACGTTACTTTACGAAGGTTAGGGAGGTCGAGCTAAGGATAATATTATTCGATCAACTCCAACGGTAAAAGTAGTCCTAATTACTTGTAGCATATTGACTAGATGTTCCCTGTTGGTCCCCTGGGATAATTCTAAGCATCTGTCAAGATGATCATCATTCCAAGGCTGCAATAGGTTCCACCGACTACTACCTCTGCACAACATAGTTGGCGAACTTGTCCACAGTCATTGAATGCAGCGGAGCATCGGGTCCAGCTGAGCCAATGACTGCTCCTATAATCTCATCTTGGTTTTGACGGCTACCACTCAGCAATGCCTAAAGATAAACTCCTCATAATCCGCGCGTGAGTTCCTTCATCCCGTGATTACTTTCTCCACCACATTACTGGCAAATTTGTGACAGCCATACTGTTCGATATTCGCCGCCACCGCCTTCACAACGGCATTCTTGAAATTATTAGGGCCATGCTCAACTACATGTTGCACGACATAGTTGCCGTACCTGGGAGCATGTTATCATTCATCTCCATTTCTCTACACTGATGCTTACTGATCCTGAGAGAGCATCCAGAGGTTCTCAACTACTTCCTGCATCAAAGGCTCCGACATTTCCTCGGGAAGTCGTTCGATCAAACGTTGGACCTACGTTACACTGCTGGTGGCCCTGAGGGGCAGATCTGATGACTTACCACACGGCAACCATAGCAGTGCAGCGACATGCGGGTAACGTTACCTCGGAATTCATCAACCTGAAAATAATTAAGATCATGCTGGGAGTGTCGGAGGAGGCAATATTACGATGAACCCCAAAGTCTGGGTAGGTAGAGTTTCGATACATTTTTGTATCACGTGGTTGCCGTTTTGGTCCTCAACGCAGTCGACAACATGTCCCTTCAATTCGTTGACTATCAAGACCTAAGAAAATCCATGGAACAACTACTATCTCGGGGAGGGGCATGTGTTCCCCAGCGAATGGCCGTGGGTTCGATCCCCAGTTCAAACATTCTCAATGACCCACCTGCTGCTCAGCGTTGACATTTTCCAACACCTTCTGGACAACCCGACAGCCGTACATGTGGAAAGACAGGCGAAGTATGTCCCCCAAGAGCTGCTCAGATAGAATAACCTAATCGCAATCACGGGTACTGTTGTTATGTTTTTGTCAATCTTGGGTGTTACAATGTGTTCCTCGGGCAAGTGATCAAAGAGCTTCTGAATGACATAGTTGCCGAAGGGATCAGTAGTCAGCTGCTGAGCACTGCTGAGAACGGCAAGAAATACATCATGGCGCTCCGATGGTGTCGCGGTCTCCAGAGCATTTTGTAAGAACCTATACAACAGCTCAGGCCCTAGGGGGTAGGACGATGGGATGATGGACGCACCTTGAGCCGTACTGGTCCATCGCCAGTTCAACTGCATCAGCAGCGACATCACCGAGTTTCATCCCAGGGGGGAGCTGTCCCCCACGGGCTCTCAGCTGTCCTAGTATATCTACAACAGCTCTATGTAGATGAACCTCAGGTGGATGCAATGATCTTACTCTGCGCACGCGTGCTGCCTACTTCCGAAGCTTGCATGCTATCACCACGGGACATACGAGAAGACCTCTGAGGCTTCGAAACAACAACTACCTCCCCTTACCACAGCAAAGAGAGCACCTACCTTAGACTGTTGACGAGGCCCTCGACGCTCCTGCTGCCCATCCCAGCTGCCTTGTCTGTACCTGCTACTACTCACTAGGCTACGAACCGCTCGAGCGGAGATCTACCCTCGTTGCCCGGCTTGCTGTTGTTGTTGTTGCTGCATGAACACCTGAGGAGCCCCAAGACCAGCAGTCGGCTGAGCAGTTTGTTGAGGAGGAGTGGTACCAGGGACGGGGACCTTATGGGAGAGAATATAACCATTTAGTGAATTATGGGACTTACCACGCGGACTTGCTGGTCTGGCCCGGGGACCTGAGGGGTAGTCTTAATCGGGGGATTCCATACTGCGCTGGAGGGCGCGGCAGTAGTAGCAGCAGCGGCTCCTCCTCCTTGTTGTTGTTGATACCCAGGCTGGGAGAAGTACCTCACGTAGGACGACATGACATACGATTGTCGAGTAACACTAGGATACATCCCAGTAGTGCCTAGGAGGCCTTGGTTGCCTTGAGTGGCCCCACCGTCCGACGCTTGAGCAGGAGGAGCCATGAACGGGAAGAACCTCGGCATTATGGGGGCTGGCTGCTGACCATCCTTAACTGCTTGAGCCTGGCCGAAGTTCACGTCGTAGGAGTAGCTAGGACTAGGGGTCTTAGGTATGAGCTCTCGCAGCCTGAAGAGTGCAGGGGTAGTGATAGGGGTGGTTGTTGTTGGCCTACTTCCTCTGCTGGACTGTATACTCCCCAGCTGGGCTCACATCCCAAGGCTCGGGGGCACTGTCGTTGTTGGTGGTCCCCTCCCCTCCTGGCCCGACCTGGCGAATACCTATTGAGGATGGTTATGATAATAATGAGAGAGGCAGTATACCAGGGACGACCAGTCTTGACTGCTCCTCGGGCCCAACAGCTGGAGGAAAGCCCGGAGGGGCTGCTGCTGCTGACTCGGTGAAGGCTTCGGGTTTTTGACTGTTGTTGTTGTTATTGTCAGTCATAGTGTAGTTGTTATGCGTACGATACGAGATGCCTTGTAAGTAGTACAGCGAGTGATGCTGGAGACCCTCGAGGGAGTAGTGGTAGCTATACTACAAATATAACTGAGAGGAAACATATCTTAGGTTACTCTTGGTATGATACGAAACAGGCCCGCTTCGATTCAACTCCGAAATTCTTGTAAACTTTGGGAGCCTCTATCCATCCAGCTGGGCTGCTGCCACTACTCGGTAACTCCATCTTCCTCATCGCGTATCAACTCCTTTGGAATTGCGCGCATGTGGGGAGGAGGAACAGATTAATAGGCGTTTAAAAATGACCTAATTGCATGTATTGCACGAAAAATGTCGAAGATTCGGAGCAGAGCCGTAGAGGAACGTGAGAAGGACTACTAGTGTGAGAAGGACGTAAAATACAAAATCCAAGGAAGAACGACAAAATCCAAGGAGATTTGTCGTTCGCTCTCAGCAGTTCGGGTTTCTGGTTGCCTTGTCGGGTTTCGGGTTTACCCTTTGACTCGTCTTCCTTGGATTTTGTCATTCTTCCTTGGATTTTGTATATCACACTGTGAGAAGGACATCAGCGATAATACAGTTGTTGTTGGTGACGTGAATGGTAGCATGTCCGTCCCTTGGCTCCTCGTACCAGCATGGCCGGCCAAGCATGCCCCTCCTGATATGATATTCGGGCCGGTAGCGTGGGAGGAGATGATGATTAGTATCGTGGAGATGACTGTGGTGGCATCAGTAGGAAGGGAGGCCCCTCAAGAACTATAATGATGTACATGCGTGTCAGCTACTCGGAGTAGTGGTGTTACGGTCGAGTATGTTGCCCGATGCATGGAAGAAGTCCCATGAGAAATCTCACAAGTATTCCCGCACGTCGGCAGAGCTACTTTTCGTGGTAGGCTTGGGGACATCCGAAAACCCCGTGATACGTTTCCGGAGGAACTCATTATGAATTTTCGACATGACCAGGGGCATGCCTTTCCATCAGTTTCCCATGTAAATGTCATCACATTGTGAACATTTTTCCCATTGCTATCAGCCCTGGGAATACGTTATCCTAGATCGGTCCCTGGGTAGAGCTTGCCGATCGATCAGGCTATTCACAACTCGATAGTCGTCCTACTATGTTTGATATCATATTTGTCATCAACTCGGGTAGGGCGGAACTGGTGGGCTCTGCATGCCTTTGCCTTTGAGATTGGGTATGAGATATTCGACACGGTGCACACCAACAGACGTAGGAGAGGGCCCCCGGTTGCTTCTGGGTAACCTTCCTAGAGACGGTGAAATTGGGACTATACGAATTCTAGTGGGATAGTGAATCGGACATTCCCTTCGAGTCGTAGCACGATGGGCAAGGCTTACAACTAGGCATTGGTTTCAGGTCTGTCCCCAGATGCTTTGATTCATCACATATGCTCACCAGTGGGTATAATAACATCAGCTTTCACCAAGGCCGATGTTAATCTGCTACTCCACTTGGCTGTGTGCATGGATGCATCGGGTGCGTGGTTGGCGATATGTAAACTGGTGTCGAGGCATTCGAAGAATGACTCGACTGGGGCTGTAACAAAGGGAGCTCTTCATTATAGGTGGATGCTCCTCGTGTAATACTCTGTCGGTCTGGTCACTAAATCGGCTGAGATTGGTCTTCGGCAGGTACCTACCTTGTAGAGTGCTCCTCCCTATGTACGACATAGTGTTCATCGTGTATCAGCTATGCTACCTAGAAAGTCCGTTTGGCACATGGACATTACCACCGGATTGGACTCGGCCCTATGTCTGGTCCATGGCTGTGCTCATGGCCTTCAACTGTTACTTCTGTTGGGTAGTAGTAGTAGCATGCGTTGGTTGGTGGTTGGTATTCGTCCGGTCAGATTATTGTTAAGAAGTCCTTCCCGAGTCGGTTCGCCAGAGTGACGAGTATCCGAGAGAGTGGTATTCATGAGGTTCCTCTGACAGACAGGTTAGTAAGCGGCTATGACCCTGTCGATGAGACGGAAGACTATACTATAATACAGCCCGTTATGGGAGGACGAGCAGTGTGATCATTTTTCGATTGACATTTCGAGAGAGTCGAGTTGTAGTTTTTGGGTGGCTCTGCTAACAGAAGCGGCAAATCCATTGATCCGACTCGTGCATTGTGAAGGTAACGCAGTCGCGTTTATCACTTGAGCAACGCCCCGGATGCCAACTGACTGAACCGAAGTTCAATCGAGTCAACTTTAGTAGTGGTTTGGTGGAGAATACAGTGCTTGATAATAGAGGTTCACTTTACTTGGTCTCTGCTTGCTTGCAAATGGAGTGTAACGTAAGAGATCAGCCCAGATGATCAACGTATGACAGCGAACTACTTCAACCTGCTGGGCACTCACAGACTCTGCTCGAATAATGGTTTAGCGATCGCCCCAAGGTATCTTTCCATGAACTGTAACCGTTTTGGATACTCTCGGACGTTATGTCGGAACGTACTTCTCTATTAGAGTTACTCATGTGCTACTAATGGTATAGTAGTCGGTGGGCTTTTGGCAACTGACTGGATTGGTGCATGCGTTATCGCCCGAGCCGTGTCAGGTAGTGCAAGATTCTCGCTACGGGAAAGATACGTTTGTTGTTCAGGTTCGATTGGATTGTGACACAATTTGTGTCGACCTTATCGGGATGTGAATGGTAGCATGTCCGTCCCTTGGCTCCTCGTACCAGCATGGCCGGCCAAACATGCCCCCCCTGATATGATATTTGGGCCGGTAGCATGGGAGGAGATGGTGATTAGTATCGTGGAGATGACTGTGGTGGAGGCGGTAAGAAGCGAATGTGTCAAGTTATGAGGGTATCTCTCATCTAGGTGCTTGGTTGGACACTGTTGAGATCAAGTTTCTTGCCCGCAGCATTGAGGAAACTGCCGGCGGAGTCGAGCAGATACTCGCGTCCTTCGGCAGACCTTATTCTGCTGGTGGGCTCGCTCTTGGGTATTCATTCGTTCCCTGCTGGAATCGAGCTTGGTCAGGCCCTTCACAGCTCGGTCGTCCTTGTACTCTGCCTAGTATCCTATCAGTCGTCAACACGTGAATGGAGGGACTGGTGGGCGGTTCAGGCTTTCTCGTTGGAGATAGGCTATGAGATATTCGACACGATCCATACCAACAAACGTAATGCGAAGACTTTCGCTCACTTGTCTCTCAAGCGTCTTGCTATTCGGTGCCCTGAGGTTGCTTCTGATGTGTCAGGTGTATCACCCTATGCCTTTATCCATCACATATGTTCGATCTTGGCAATCACGATGTCGGCATTCGCCATGTCAGACTACAACTTGGTACTCCACTTGGCGGTCTGCATGGAGTTCTCGGGCCTGTGGCTGGCTGCCTGCAAATTGGTATCGAGGCATTCGATCGCTGGTTTGTTCGGAAAGTCCAGTAAAGGAGGTGTGGATTCCAGATGGATGCTCGCCGTGTAATAAGATTCACCAGCGCCTGCTGCTATTTTCTAGGGCGGATATTGAGTTTGTAGCTTGCAAATCTTGTCAGTTCGGAGGTTGACCATATTATTTAGGGAACAGAGGACTTCTAATATCTCATTCTTTCATCCTATTGCTTTTGAATGGTTGTGGACGTGTATCAGACTGGCTCATTTTGATTAGTTCACGGTAGGTATCTCCCATGCCGAGTGCTTTTCCCTCTCTACGATGTCAGTCTAATAATTGTGCATTTGTGCTGTCTCGAGAGCCCTTCGGGGTCGTGGTCGTTGCCACCCCAATGGGCGAGGCCTTATGTTTGCTGCTATGCTGCTCTTTTCGCCTTCTATTGTTACTTCTGCTGGGTAATACTCTTCATCTCATCGACTGGTGGTGGAGTAATTCCTTTCAGGTGCTTGTGAAGAAGTCTCTTCCTGGACATTTTCGTCCTAGAGCACGCGAGCTCAGGACTATAGTAAGCGCTGAATATTAAGCATTGACTGCCTCCTTTGTGAAGTCTCCGCTCGGTGCAGGCTAGTCAACTATGGCGGATAATCATCTCTGTGGAACGGGTTTCGGTGTTTTGACCAGAGTAATTGGGTTGTAGTCGCTGATTAGTATGTCGGCCCCCGAAGAATTCGGGAAAGTTATCAAATGTCATGAACGACGAGTTCTGGTGGCGCATGCGGTCGTCTGGGATTCAACTATTTGTTCGTAGTCACTGTTCATGCTAAATCATACTATTTTCCAACCCACCCTGGAGGTGGCTGCATCTCGGACGTCTAATGCAGCTGCAGCGACACCAGCGTTGAGGTCTCCTATTGTATCGGGACTACAGCAAGCTACTGGACCGTACTGTGTTATATCTAAACCTTGCGTGTTAGAGTTGATAGCGCAAGAAGCGCAGGTGGTGACACGAAAGGCACATTGCGTATCGCTGATATGGTTGATCACAATGGGTGGAAATGTTTAGATTATTCGTACTGCGCGATTAGACCATGTTAGGAAGTTCGAGTGAAAATTTCTCGGTAGTGGTCGCTGCTTTAACGGCAGTCATCACTAATGATGTCATCAGAGTGACGAAGTCGTCTCATTTCTCTAGACGAGCATGTCTCTTGTTCAGGTACCTCTGCCCAGGTATACGTTGGAGAGTCTGCTAGCACTGGAGCATCTCAGCAAACATGAGAGAACAGCTCATCTGCTGCATAATTTGAAACGAGGTCGTCGTCTTTACTTGGGATAACTCGATGAAGTTGATGTTCGTAGGTGTGGCTATATGTGGTTACGAGCTACAATGCTATCCGTTTGGGTTTGGCTGCCAGCCGTCGGTTAAACACGTTGTTGATAATTACCTACAAGATTTTTACGATATAAGCAAGTGAGGTTGACTAGGGTCAAATGCCACGTGATTACCTTCTGCCTCAGACTACAAGCAGAGATGGGTGATAACATTGTATGGAGCCCGGAAGTGAAGACTGTGATGGATGGCATTTTTACAAGGCATAAAGGTGAATTTCGGGGATTGGGGTATAGTAGGTCTTCGTAACGAAGGGGTGGAGCTCACTCGGTCCGCGTTTGTTGATTCAATCAGTATCCTTGGCATATGTCCCCGGTTCGATCCCTGGGTTGGACATTTTCCATCAAAAAATGTCTTCGTGCATATCTCTTTGAGCTGTTCGAGAAACCGAGTTTTTCGATTTTTGCGCGAACCTCGGCATATAGAGGAGTCGTTTGATCTACCTGGTGGCTTCCTGCGCTTCGTAGTTAGGTCAGAATAATTCTGCACGCGCGCACGCACAACGCGAAAGTGCCGTTGTTGCGGTATATGTTTAAGTGGTACACTTGATCGTTTTGGAGCGCGTCGTGTCGTAAACAACAGGCTTTTCGCGTATCAACTCCGTCATTAGGCATCGAAGTTGTATTAGAAATTCCCATTTTCGTCGACCACAGTAGAGAATTTTCACTTCAATTTTCATATGGAATCTTTGATAACAATACGGGTAAGCTATTGACAATATGACACCAGACTGAGAGCTATGAGATTCCCAACGTCCTATCGGTGGTATCCTCCCACTGTACCGTCCTCACAAGCCTCGTATCAAACGAGCGTCGTATGGGAGGCATTGGCCATGGACACGGTCACGTCCATGATCAGGAGGGTTGATATCGAAAACCATGTGACACTATGCGATTTCTCCACGCATCTCCTTGGGGCTAGATGAAATGAGAATTACTCCGATTTCTATATTGTTTGTTACTGTAAACATCATCGCTATCGTCGTCGTTTTATTAGGTACTATGATCGATATCGCTAGGGGAGTTCTTGAATTCCAAGAGAGCGTTCGATCACAGGTAAGTATCGTCATTATCTCATCGCAACATTTACGTTAGTACGATGCCCGGTGCACACTCCTTCATACGCGAGAAGCCGTACCTGCTATCACTCACATAGAACGTAGATTAGACGACTTTTTCTCCACTAGAATTTCCTGCAGGTGAGCATGGGGGTAGCTCGGGTGTGGAAAGTGTTACGTAGATTGATGATATCTCACATACTGGCCTTAAACGAGATTAACGAGAAAGACCTAGCTGGAGAGAGGTGGCCGTCACCACATAGGAGCAGTAGTGATGAGAATATGCATATGCTGAACGAAAAGCCACGTATGGTTGGTAGGACAAAAGCGTGGACAAGATCGTTGCACGCATGCACATTCATTTAGGTTCTGTTACAACGAACACTATGCCGGTACTCGTGCTCCAGCAGGCCTACGAGGCTGCTAAATATATGTGTCGTAGAGACTATAATGGCTTAGCGCCAGGTACTCCCACTACTGTCTCCTCCTGAGATGAGCGCCTTCGTGACAGATTTAGTAGTGAATGGTATGTCACTGGAGGAGTACCTCACAGTGGCCCCACCACAACGCAGTTTCGCCTACGTCGTGCAACATCTTTTTTATATATTCCTCGAGATTCTTAAAGTAAGCTGATCGTCGTCCTCGTCGTCGTGATGCATCTACGATTGTGTTTCAGAATGCCATGAGAGCATCAGTTGAAAAGGCTTTGTTCGATAGTGGCGGAGACTATCAGCGATGTAAAGATGTTGGGTAAGCGCGCGTCTGTGACACATTCGGTGGAGTGTTGTTTTCTCTGCAGGTTGCCTCCTGTAACGGTAACCTTGCCTGATCTCTCTTCCATGTGGGACTTCGAGAGGACCATCAAAATAGCTGACCAGGGCTACGGTATGAAAAGAGAAATTTTGAAAAGGGTGAGTTAATGCGGAAGTGAATCGTTGGTGATGACAAATTTCAGGCGAGCTCATACTTCTACTCTTCGGCCACCCAGAAGCCCGACGGTACTCGGGAGCTTCCCGATTTTGACTCTCGAGCTCCGCTTGCCGGCTTCGGTTTCGGTCTCCCGATATCAAAAGTGATGGCCAGGTGGGTTCATCCTGTGTTTATCCAACTCGATGGCTTTTCCTAGATATTTCGAGGGCGATCTCGAAGTAAATAGTATACCAGGAGCAGGTAACTGTTGCGATGCCGTTGTACACACGATAGACCCTTACATGGCACAGGTACAGACGTTTATATTTATCTGTAACTTACTCTAGGGAAGATGGGACATTTTAAGCTTCGCCGACTTCAAGTGAATAGCAGCCCATGGTCCTCATTCAATGTGAATAGTTGCAATTCCTTCATGTGCTTGACAGTCCTCCGTTGAAGCCTCCTGGAGTTTTTGCTTGTGGAGAAAACCCGTCCTCGGCTCCTGTGATTCTTCGGTACAATATTACTAGACTGTTTCTGAAGGTTTTCGTCGTTTGGTTGTAGTAGTCTGGTACAAACGAGTAACAACCTGATGAAGCTTCCACACCCCTGTACCATTGCTCCTCCCGTTCCTCTGCGGGTTCGGTTTATTTGTTTGACTGGTTAAGGCTGTTGATGAACGTTTCACTCGTGGCTCGTACTATCCACCAAGTCAGACGTGTATAATTATGTTTCCACAAAAAACACCGCTTCCAGGATCGAGTTTTACATATGAAATCAAATCCTGGAAGCGCTCTTGAAGCTCAGGAGAGGTCTGTTGTTTCCCAATCCCAGTCGTCAAAGGGGTCGTCATGTCGGATAACACAACCAGGTAAGTGGCGAAGTAGGGATAGATAATCTTAATCATCCTCAATCCTACACATTTGGGCTCAGCGGGGGCCAGCCGTTTCATGCAGAGTCGGTTCATTAACAGAAGACGAAGCGAGAGGACTGTGGCGGGCGCCATTGGTGATTACGATACACATCTACCAGTGCCACAGGTCTATTGAAAACGCCGTATGACTTTTGAGACCATCTCAATGAGATGGTGTAGCCAGGAATTGAACCCGGGTCATTCGGACTGCTGTGCGCTGTCCTAACACCTTTACCTTGACACTGTTGAGTTACTCGAAAGATGATGAAATACTGTAGTGTAATCATATAGAAACGCAGTGAAGCGTGACGTCACTTCGAAACCTCCACTATTTCGAGTGTGAGAACTTCCACGTAGTCTGTAACATAGATTTCAATCGAACACTGAAGCTAGTGATGATTTAATCGAGGCTCCGAGATTGGCATCTGTGGGCAACTCTGGGATCGAATCTCATTGGGTTGATCGTTAGTCAGGTAGCCTCTGGGCATCAAATCCTTGCCCTACAGGGTAGGACAGTAACTGACCCACACATGCATTTGGATTGTGGAAGTCTCCTATGTGGGAACACAAGGTCTTGATGGCTAAATGGCGTGATAGTCCATGGCTCTTGGGAGAATCGATAAGCGTAAATTTTCTATCCAATAAAATGCAGTTTTCTGTTCTGGAAAGGATCCACCATTTTGGGATACCCTCTTCAACCTATTGTTATCAACAGTGTTTGTTTTGATGGTAGAAAGAGCTCGATCTTCCATCTCATCAGCAGCTTCAACGGCCCTGGCCTTGCCACGGCTTGGTGATGATGATGCTAACAAGACGAGTAAGACTCTCACTACTGAGGATTTCCTCACCAACTTGGACACCTCCTGCGCTCAGTTGCACAGCCAACCGGTAGTAGTACTTGGGGTGGGGGAAATGACTCAGTTCAGCTGTATACATTGAAGTTTCACCCGTTTGACGTGATACTCCGCGAAAAACGCGATATTCGCGATATGCAGTAGTCGTGAAATATATTTTCTCATTAGTGTTTTATGTGATCGGTGAAACTCCACTGAATAAAAGCATTTCGAGGAAGCGTTCCATCATAAACTAACTCGCGGCTATGGCAATAGACAAGAATGCCATGTTATCTGTGTAACTCATGACGACTCAGTTCAGTCCAGTGTGAGGAAATATGCACGTGGTCAAGTCGCCAACAATATGAAAATTTTCCGGAAATTCCGGGAAATTTTTATTAGTTTCTGTACACTTCTACCCTAACTCGTATGAAAACTCGAAGCTCAGCTGAGGAAAGCGAACATATATTTTTCCAAGAGCCTAGTCCATGTGAAAGACCTTGGATATGTTGATGGGCAGGATGCTATGATGGCCCTATTGGCGATACTCAAGGAGGAGGGCACCTCAGCACAGCGGAAACTGGTCTTGAAGAACAGTGAAGCTTTGAATGTACTGTTAGCCGTTGGCTTTGACATGGCAACCATGGTAGTAGTAGTAGTAGTAGTAGTAGTAGTAGTAGTAGTAGTAGTAGTAGTAGTAGTAGTAGTAGTAGTAGTAGTAGTAGTAGTAATAGTAGCAGTAATGATAGTAGGAGTCTTTGTACATTGTATCTTAGAAAGTGCACCCTGGCAGTGAAGTACGTGCGGAAGTGGCTCGTGATATGCTCAACGTCCAACTCGAACACGTTGCGGCTGAGAGTAATCCTGCTCAGATTGAGACACTACTGGTGCTACTATCAGGGGGTTTGAAATTGGAAACATTGGCTCGTTGATTCGATGCGTGTTTGTACCACTGAGAGTCTGTGAGAGGCTATGACTCTTTGTTGGCTACTACATGTTGACCCTAGGGGGCTTTCGAGCCCTGCAATCGGTCATTGTGATGCTCTATTCGTCATCAAGACCTTTTCAATGTCTGTTGGCGAGAGGCGTGAGCTCTGATCGAGAGATTCTCTCGATCGGACCTGATCTGTATCTTTCGTGATCGACCTCATGGGTGGGCGAATGTTGGTACTCAGGCTATTGGCGATGAAGCACCGGCGATGTCCGCTGAACCTGATGGAGCGCCAGAGGATACTAAGGTGATGCGTGTGATGACAGTGAGGCATTAGGAGTCAGTGGCTCGAGGGCAGGTCTCATCAGAGGACACTCCGTCTGGTGATGTGCAGTGGCCGGACACAGGTCAGGACTGGGAAGTAGTTGATAGTCAGGGCTCAGCCCCCCGACGACGGCTACAACAAGGGACAGCAACAGCATGTGAAGCCACAGTGGAGGGCTCGGGGGGAGAGCCCGATCTCCTCACGGGGGGCACTGACAGTGTTGAGGGGCCCTCGGAGGAAGAGGGGCCTCCGGCTGGTGTTGGGCTGATGCAGGTCGTTTGTCCAGAGGGCTATGGAGAAGGTACGATGGCGGTGATGCTGTTGGCTTTTACTGGCCTGTTGCAGGAGCATCCCTACAAGCACAGACCCCTGATGGTCAGACTGTGCGGACGTCGGTACCCGAGGGGGTCCATCCTGGTGATGCCTTCATAGTGAGGTGGGTCGGCATGGTACAGGGGTTAGAGCCCCACTGGTGATGCCAGGTACACCCTTAGGCCGGTAGGTCTTATGGGCTCGCAAGATGAGGAGAAGAACGATGAAGCTCTGGCAAAGGTAGTGGCGCTTCGCTGAGCATCGGTTAGGACGGACCCCTCAGGCGCTACAGCAATCGTTCGACGAGGCTGAGGTTGGTTCTACAGAAGAGTTATCGAAGGCCCCACCCACCTCCACGCGGTACCTCAGCACTGTTGATATTGAAAGCATGGGAGTGTAGGGTGCTGGCATAGGGCATTGTGAGAGGCCCTCTTGGGCAGGTACTTCGAATGCCAGGGGAATGGCACGGCTACTTGTGCAATACATGCCATCAACAACCTGGCTCAGAAGAATGCCGTCTCGGTAGGTGGGGGGATTCTGATGAGTAATGAGGCCCTCCTTGCATCAGCTCACGCATCTCCAAGCGGCCGAGTCGCGAGTGGCTCTACTCCAGCGGGGCGGCAGCTTTCTGGCGCCGTCGGGTAGTAGGTCGTGTAGGAAGCCCAGAGGCATGTGGCTGTCCATCAGGCATTTCCGTGCCTTCAGCCAAGGGTGGTGACGGTGCTCGTACCGGCTGGTTCGACATTGAAGCGCTGAAGTTGGCATCAGAAAAGCACGCGGGGTAGGGCGAAGGTCTCTTCTGGGTATGCTAGGTCTGCTGTAGGCACATGGTTATCGAGACAGAACCGATACCGGACTTTGCTCGCTCCGCTGGTCAGAAGTTCGTCACGGCAGCCAACGAGGAGAGCGATGGTAGTTGGTTTCGAGGCTTCCTGGTGTACGAGTGTATCCCTGGCCGGGCGATGCACTACTGGTCTCTCCTACGTCTACCAGCCGGCGGGGGTTGGCTCAAACTGGACTCGCTCCATCGCGACTCGTAAGGTCTTGTTGTTATTGCCAATAGCCAGTGCCCCCGTTTTAGTGACAAGAGCCTTGGGCATCGATGTGAGTTCATTGCGACTGATGAGGAACTAGCTGAGCTGTATAATAGCAACAAGGACTACTTCAAGAGCTGGCTCATGCGATGGTGAGAAGATGTTGGTGAGGCTTTGGAGTAGAGCTGTGAGGTGGTAGGTACCCAGTGGTGGATAAGGTGAAGGCCCGAGAGGGCCTGAAGGGCTTATTGACGGAGGGTGATGTCTCTGAAGAGGACTTCCCGAGGGGTAAGCATTGTTAGGATAGCTGCTGTAATCGTGTTCTACTACTCAGAGGCTACTCTGGATGCTGTTCTTCGTGATAATCATTGGATACCATCGGCGGCCGCTCACACCCTTCTGGTGGACTCCGTCGAACAGGTGACCGATGGGGCTGCTGGGCGTGGTTCGTAGGCTGATCCAGGTCGCTCATATGTCCCAAGCACTGTGTTTGGTGGTAACGTCTTCAGTGGCAGTCAAAGTACTCAGAACCACTGGTTGGGATTGGGACCGAGCTGTGAGTCGCTTCGCTCCGCCTTTTCCCAGCAACATTTATTCATTTTTAGGTCGCTCAGCTGAATGGTGTATTGGAAGAGCGGCGGCCAGATGGTACGATGGACCAGGCTGAGCTCAAACAGCTGGCGCAGAGGTGCCTGGCCACATCCAAGTGGGATGTTCATACAGCCTCGATAGTCATGCACATTGTGAACAGCGTAAGGGAGAGTGCCTCCTCTGGTGGGCTCGATGGCTCTGTCCCTCAGTACGCTTGCGCCGCCGCTGGTGCTGCTGCTGACGATGACCTCCAACTCATCGTTGGTTGTGTGAATTCATGTGAAAGAGACCTCGAAAAGTCGCAGTTGGCGTATAAGCTGCTACGAGTTTGTAGCGGCCTGCAAGAAAGGTAGATGAAGGAGTATCGTGAGGTTGTCAATAGTCTCCTGTAGTTGTGCTGATCCGCCTGGTGATGCTGCCGCAGTGTTGAGTACTGTGGATTGGGATGTAGACAAGGCTTGTGTTGTGATACAAGTAAGTCTAGTCTCAGTGGCCTCATGCTATTCATCAACGGCAGGTTCATAAGAATCTCAATGGAGACCCTCCATATGCCGTTTGCGCGGAGGCTAGCAGACGAGAGGATTTCGGTGCCATACCGGCCACAGAGCTCCTGAAGGAGGTGCGTACTGCTAGAACTCGATAGTCTATGCCCCATAGCACTTCAGTTTCGACGTCGGCTGCAGACAGTAGCCTCACAGTCAGCGGAGGAGGCCCTAAAGCAAGCCAAGGGTGGTTTCATGGACCAGCTGTTGGGAGGCGGCCCTCAAGGGGAGGTGAAGGGCGGTCTTGGAGCCCCATAGGTCTGATGGAAATATCAGGTCCGGGACTTAACAGATGAGGAGTGTGCTGCTATCGCTGACTGGGCGTTACGACAGGGTCAATGGCAACCACATGAGTCCTTCCAGTTGGCTGAGAGAATGGCCAATAGAGTGGTGAAAGTCAGGTAGGTGAGGGAAGGTAGTTGCAGTTGGAGATGAACCTCCTTCAGATGTGAGCTGAGTGATATCATGGAGCCTGCTGCTGATGTGGTCATCAACTCACTTGATCATCACCAGATGGATGTGGCTGATGTCTGTGCTGACTTGAGGAAACAGCGTCGGAAACTGTACAGTTCTTCGTTCAAATCGACTTCCTCCCCCACGGAAGTCCAGCCAGCCGAGGGTTCCTCTTCTATGGTGACGCGAGAAGGAGAGAATATCCCTAAAGATTCCCAGGAGGCCGATTTTAATAGTGATTGTTCGTTAATGTAGTCAATTGTCATCATACATCGCAAACACCAGTTAATTCAACAGCAGCGGCCGTGTCTTAAGAGGCCTTCTTATTCTGTATGCTAACTCTACAGTGTACTCTTATCAGAAACTTCATTCCTATTGTTATTCGCACACTTACACAGTTTATTGAGGTCTGGGAGTGCTTGTGTTCAGTAGTAGTTTTTGGACGTCGAAATGTTGACACTATCTAGTGGACGGTAAGGGTCAGCTGTCGATCATTGATGACTATGATGATGTGTAGGAGGGTCCAAAAGCATGATGAGTTCTTTTGTGAGTGGGATAGCCTACTGTAGGAGTACTTATAGCCTACCGCATAATTGTTCCGCTGGAGATACTATTATGGAGCTAGGGCACATTCCACAGCTGTTATGCCGCATAACTTATGCATGTAGGTCCGATGCACGACATTCATACGAGTAATCGATAGTACCTGACTCGCACTCACTGTTGTCCATGATGCAATGACGACCCTCAGAATGGTAACAGATATAGACCGCTTCTGTGAATGATAACTGGGAGATACTGAGTTAGTCTGATGGGTGTTATGAAAAAACGGTGCTGTGCTGTGTGGAGTTGAGTCAAGGCATAACGCATGGTGCGACTGAAGACGTGATGGGAAGAAGGATGCTCTATAGTGTATCGGTTAGTAGATTAGATACTCTATGAACGAAATACCTCTTTGTATGCATGCATCGGAACAACATGAATAGACAACGAATAACACATCATCTGAGATCCATGACCTGAAATTTCAATCAGTGAAAACTGTGCTATTGGAATATCGTGCAAAACTCTGAGTCACGTTATAGCATGCGAATAGTCAACAGCTCGCATCAGTCTTCATCTAGTTCTCAGTATAGGAAGGAGGGCGACTTCGAGAGCAGGCCCCAGTCGAATCTTCATAACTAGGGGGAGGTCCTCGCGCTCCTTCTCTCAACGCTTGCTCGTAGGTTGGTAGCCCTCTAAGATAAAAACCGATGCAGAATTTACGAAGTATAGGATTTTTACTCTTCCAGTAGACGGGCCGCGCTGGCACTTGACGACGTCGATGGGTATCTGAAAGATATTTTTCATGTCGTAAATATTAGCCCGACTCGCCATGGTTCACCCCCTCAAGCCCGCTTGATCTCGTCGATATAGGATGAACACTCTTTTATTGAAACGGATTAGTATACCATATTGACGCATCTGTGCCGGGAAGGCAAAAAGAAAGGCTTCGGCTATAAAACAGACGTTCTGATATGGAGCTTCAAGAGCTCTTATCTTTCCCGCGTGACGATGGCTATCTTTAAAATGGACCGTCTTTCGTCTATCACGAACAGTCGCCGACATTAACGTGGCATCCATATCTCGTCCACTGCGAGCTTGTCGACTCACTGTACTTCGTATGACGAACGGACCATCAGCGGTAAATTCAAAGCTGTCTTGGTCTGCGTAATCTCGAAAGAGTTCATTCATGTACACGGGGGTCAGCCGAATGAACTTTCTAGGACGGGCGTTCATCGTGAAGTTCACGTCGTAGTATTCCTCGTCGCTTTCTGAGACCTTAGCATAATGAATGGCATCGTCCGCATCCCAAGGCAGGGCTATGGATCTTGGTAGAGACCATACTCCTTTCTGACGACTGTGCTCAGAGCGGATCCTCCATGTTCTGCTCGTATGAACCGGTTCGGTGAAGTGGTTCGTTCTCTCGTGTGCTGTGTGGGTAGAAATAGTGACCAGACCCTTGTTGTTTTTGATACGAAGACAGACTGCCTGCAGATACTCGTAGAAATGACAGTAGTATTTTGATTTCGAGCTCAGACTACTGAAGAAGGCGGCGATGGCGACCATGGGAGATGAAGAACTTCAAACTGGAACGATGACCATCCAGTTGGAGTCATAGGTTGCCGATTGAGAAACTCAGTGTCTCTCACCACCTTCCAGAACAGCACTTACCCGTTGGGAAGAATGAGATCGTAACAACGTAGTACAGACCTGTTGTGACCACCAAGGGAGAGCTTCTGTCACCATCATAGGTTGTCGAGGGTACTACCACTATGATAGGGCATCCTATGATACCCTTCTGCCCTTACCCTGGATTGTGCGTTGTGATCATGTGAGGAATCGGCAAGGCGCTCAACACCAAGATCGATGCACTATCGTCGAGGTCGATGATCCCCCGGATTCACTTTACTCTATCCGGCCGGCTTAGAACTAATGAAAATCCGTCTGTACTTTTCAACTACTGGAGTATATCTTGCCGTTACTGAGCAGATCATTAGTGGGCGAGCGATAATCAGAACTACTCACAGCGACGACCCGGGAGAGTGTATCCCGCATTCAGGCCCGGCAGCAGCAGCAGTAGCCAGATAGGCGCTTCATCGTTGTAAGGTAGGCAGTGTGTTGAGAGTTGCATGCCATCGCTGATGGTATAGCATCGGGCTCGGGATGGTCTCTTTCAGCCGAGGACCATGGAGGTTGTACATCACGATGAGGGTAATAGTAGCAATGACAGTGACATACTCAGTATGATCTCTTTGGGCATAGGGAGATTGAGAAATCGAGAGGAGATCTCGAATTACGTGTCCATCCTCTACTAATTCACGTCGTCTCGCAGCGAGACTCTCGAAAGGTTCTAATGGTTCGGATTCATCGTCAGCGATGGACTCGTTCTCATCATCAGCAGCCACGAACGGCTGGATAGGAGGGCGACACTGTCATTCTACCATGCTTAAGTAAAATCCCTAGTAGTAATACCTCCCCGGGAACAGGTAGTGATAATGACCAGAGCATGACTGTTGATAACGGCTTCCATATTCCCCTTGTGCCCTTAATGTTGGGTTGGATTTGTGATACTCTCCACTGCAGTATTGAAGGGCTCTTTGTTTTGCCTCATCATGATCGGAGGAGCCTCATTGGCCTTCTATTTTCATATTAATCGTTACGACTACGATCGACATCTGCAGGTGGGAATCAGGCTTATCTTGGGAAGGTGCTGGTTTTGAATTCTTCACATGGCTAGGAAGTTTCCATGCGACTAGGGACACATTCTTCAATCAGTTTCCTATGTCGATGTCATCACATTAGGAACATTTTCCTTATTGTTATCAAATCATGGGTCCTTATCGGGTGGGGAAGGTCATTATCATTGTTGCTGAGGATTTCTGTGATGTCAGCACGAGTCGATACCGGTACTACGAGAAGAGTGGCGGCGGCGGAACATGAATTGTTATAATGTGGGCGAAAGATGGTATGAAAGTTAGCAGATCTCTGCCCTTCAGAAGTACACTGCAGACCCTAGTAACGAGCTCCTCGAGGAGATTCAACGCAACCTGGACATCACAGTTCAGTAGGGGACCGTGTCCTTGGGGGTTGCGGATGTTGTGGGGTGTAGACGGTGTAAACGGCAGTTGAAGACCGATAGTCGGGAGCAGGACGTGAAGGACTGTCATGCGGCGATCGAACAGGTTATAGGCTCCGTGGTCTCAGAGGGTCTTGCCGTTCGCACTCGGTGAATATCTCCTGTATTGGTATCGTGAACGCTAGTGTCGAAATCATCGTGGATCCTCCTCGTGGAAGTGCTTGTTAACACTAGTGGGGTCGGCTCGGTTTGTTTTTGACGATGGAATAGAAGACCTAGTGTTGTGTTTTTACTAGACCTACAGTCAGTGTATGGAGGCGGCGGAGTTGGCGGAGGATCCGATGAATAAGAGTGAAGTGAGGCAGTACCCCATCCACACGGTGCGGCTTGGGATGGTGATGGGCAGTAGAGGGGATATCGGAGGACTTCAGGTTGAGTTTGGCGATGATGATACATATACTCGGAAGAAAAGTCCAGGAACGAGTATCTTCCCGTTTATTTGCAGTGCGGCCCGAGATTGATATCATGGTGTTTGTGAGGCGGAGGTTTCCTGTTCTTTTCATGGTTGTTGGGCGAGTGATGGAAGTGGGGGTTGGTTGTTAGCGTTGGTATAGTGTAGTGGGTAAGGTACTCGTTCTTCATTATGTAGGTCGCTGGTTCAATCCCTGCCGCCGGCTTTTTGATGTTTTCTCTGCGTTTTCGATAACTCTTGTGGCCTGGAGGGAGTCTGAAAGTTGAGTAATTGTTAGCTATCAGGATTGCAAAGTTCTGGCATCTCCCATCTCGAACGACAAGAAGGATGTTCAGCAAGAAATCCGAAGGTCGACATCGATCGCTCTCGATCAGCGCAACGGGCAGTGGGTGGCGACTTGGCGGAGGAGGGATATCCCGCTGGTCTCTCAGTGTTCCGATTCTTGGCTGGTATTTTCTCGTTGAAACATCATTCACAACAACGGCGGGACTCGATGGGGAGGCGAGGTAGATGGGCTGGGGTGGAAGGCCGTGGTCGTGTGTCCGGAGTTGAATAACTTTTATCTATGTCTGCGGTTGTTGAGATGAGGCAGAATATGTTCAATTCTGGCTCGCTCCTGTTGAGACCATCTTGGCTGAAGACCACACCAGTTTCGATAGATTCCGCGCTTTCGCTTGACATCCGCGCTTAATGGTTTCTGGGGCCGGCAGCTTTGGAAACAATGCTTGTTGATCGTGTTTCACCGAGTTCTACCAACTGGTCATCGAGATTGTCAACTGTCTACATTGGGTTGAAAACGCCACACTAGAAGTGACCATGCTGTAGATGCTGCCTTATGGGATCTGTTGAGAACACACCCAAAGGTTGAATGTGTTCTCATCAAATTATGGGAATTTCTCGTAGAGTTATCAGAGCCGGCAGTTGTAGTTAATGATGCTGTGAATCTCTGGTACACGCGTACTATCTGCCGTTCACACTGTGTAGCACGCCTTGTATTTACACTATATTGGAGGAAACGCGTGGCTTCTGTGCAGATACCGATGCTTCTTCCACCGACTACCATGCTAGAGAGAGTAGCAGTGTTGAACGTGTAGGTTAGTGGATTTCGACTCGTTTTACGTGAAGTGGCGTCGTAATACTCGGTGAAAAACGGGATATTCGTGGTGATATGTTTTTCGATAGTGTTTCTCATATCACTGGGGTGAAACTCCATTGTTTTCAGAAGGAGTATATGAATCGAGTTGCTCAACAGCGTGCACTGGTCTCTCTGAAGCCGCAGTACTGCCTCGATGACTTCGACTTGGGGGATATTGTGGGGACTGGTGACAGCTTCATAGTGATGCGCATTTACGACGGGCTGTGGTACAGGTCGTTTTGGTCGAGTTCGGATCGTGAAAATAAAGGGTGCCGAAGATCGAACGCCTTTCGCGTTGAAGATTCTTTACAAGTTGGAAGTTATACGCTTAAAACAAGTGGGTGTTGCTGGTTTGTGACAGGAGTTGCTGTTTCAACGTAGGTTGGACATGTGCGGGCGGAAAGGGAAATTCTGCAGAGACTCAGTCATCCGTTTATTGTCAATCTGTGGGCACTGCCTTACGGTGGCGCGCGCGAGAATTTTTCAGCTTCACCACATTTCGTGATGAAATAAGATTGTTTATGCTGATGGAGTACGTGAATGGTGGCGAGCTGTTCTCGCTAATTCGGAAAGGCGAACGTTTACTCAATGAGGATGCTAGATTCTATGCAGCTGAGATAGTGCTGGCCTTCGAATACTTGCACAGTGGGTTTGGCGACAAGGGCGAGGTTGTACTGCGTTGATTATTGGATATGAAAAATAGTAGTGAAAAATATATTTTACGACTACCGCATGTCGCGAATATCGCGTTTTTACAGAGTATTACGCCACTTCACGTGAAACGGGTGAAACTCCATTATATATGAACTTGAATTCACCAGCTAATTTTGATATGTATATGTGCTTGAGGTCGTTTTTACTGTTGTCCAAGCAGTGTGTTGGGATGGATCACGTTTCAGGTTTGAACATAGTATACCGCGATTTGAAACCTGAGAATCTTCTTATAGACTTTGAAGGTAAGAAATTGTGAACTCATCGAGATCATCATTATCAGGACATATCAAAATTGCCGATCTTGGTTTCGCGAAAGTGGTTACTGATCGAACGTGGACTCTGTGCGGTACACCGGAGTATATGGCACCGGAGACCATTCAGTATCAAGGTATTGCTGCTGTTGTTGTTGATTCCGGCTCATTGATTCGCGATCGGTTGTATTAGCGCACACCGCACTCAGTGGGAGAATATATGTTTGGTTTCCTCAACTGAGCTCGAGTAAATTTTCTCACTATACTATGAAACATTCACACGAGTTTGGGTAGAAGTGTATCAAAAATCAACGATAATTTCTCAGAATTTCCATATTCCTAGCGACACGTGTAGCTGACCATGTGCATATATTCCCACACTGACCGCACTACGAAGATTCTTTCATCAGTGCTGTTATCCTAGTGATAACACTATACCAGTAGTACTGTAGTTGACACACTGTGTAGCACAGAAATGCACCTATACTGATACGGTGTTAGTGATATGAAAAACATTAGCAAAAATATATGACTCACGACTACTGCGTATCGTGAATGTCGCGTTTTTCACAGAGAACTACGCCGCTTCACGTAAAACGGGTGAAACTCCAATATTCATCTTAGCATTAATAGTACTGGTGCTCGATAGCAGTAGCGAATGTAATGCAAATCAATAATGTGCTTATAATACCAATAATACTTTCAATGATAACATTAATATTGCTAGTGTGATACACAATGGTATCATCGTTGTTATCGCTTTTGAGGGTTTGATTCGTCATCGGTTGTATTAGCGCACATCGCACTGTGAAGATTCTCTCGACAGGGCATGGTAAAGCTGTGGATTGGTGGGCATTGGGAGTTCTCATTTTTGAGATGATTGCTGGGTATGTGCCTTTTAATGATAGAAATCCACTTGGAATATACCGAAAGGTAGGTCGTGGGATTCGAACCTGGGTGGATTGCGGTGATTCTCTCTCATCAGGTTTTAATAGGTCGATTAGAGTTCCCCAGGCATTTCGATAGCAAAGCTAAAGACTTGGTGAAACACCTGCTAGTCCGGGATAGACGCAAGAGATATGGTTGCCTGAGGGACGGGGTTGAGGACATCAAAAACCATAAATGGTAAGTATGGTTCGGGTGGGACTATTGGCCGATCGTGTAGACGTGGGAAATTACGGCTATCGACGGTTTCTGAAGCCGTTTTGTATCGTTTTACGGTATAGTAAAACTTCTACGGTTATTCTGTTTCCATGCGATTAAGCTGACGTTCAGCCACTAAACGGTTTTCTCATCGCTAGTACAAGTTTCGTCTGCTTATATGTCACTATGCAGTAACGAAACTGTCGCTGGTTTTTCAGGATGAGTCTGCTTTACAGTAAGATGCATTGAATCGGAAAATTTAGGTGCTAGCTCGCGGGAAATCACATTAATTAGGGTTTCCCGCGAAATACTCAGGAAATTTTCTCAGGAGTGTTTTCCATGTAGGCTACCACCAATTGCACATAGTGGGTGGGCATCAGGTTCAAAGGCAAGGTTGATTGGGAGAAGGCATTGAAGAGGGAACGAGCGGCACCATTCATACCCCACGTGCAAGGCGCTGATGATACCTCGATGTTTAATGGGTTAGCCCGGGGCGAGCGAGATTTGCGATATCGTTGTCACTACTGCTGCTACTAGGTACCTTGAGGCAAGTGGATACTCATCGCCGAGTGAATATTCATCGGCGTATATCGATGGCGACGATAATGAAGATGCTTTCATCGACTTTTGAGTGATTGCTGTTATCGTCCTTCTTCATCACCCTGTTTGTCTTTCTCCCTGCCTATTGTTGTTGTTGAGGAAGTGACCTCAACGAGGTCATATGAGAGTGTCGATGAGGCGGACTTTGTTCCGAATATCGGATTACCTGGTTACAAGTCGTCAAGACTGCCTTGGGCGTTACTCTATAAGATTGACTAGGTTGTACATAGTCTTCCCATGTGCATGTGCTCATTGAATGCAGCTACCCTATTCCCTGCGTGTTTTCTGGCCGCGATGGCTCGAGTTGGTCAATATCGGGGCTGAGAGGGACTGAGTACTCAGTGGTGTTTTAATGGGCTATGGGAGGTGTTATAAGTTGGCACTGGGTCAGTGTGAGGAAGCATGTAAACGGTCCACTTAGTTTGTCGGTGACGATATGGAAATTATAAGGAAATTTGAGTATTTTTTTTTTGGTTTTTGCGCATTTCTACCCGAATTCGTGTGTGACCTTCTATAATTGGTAAGGAAACTCCCGAGCTCAGCTGAGGAAACCAAACAGCGGCTGAGATTAATACATTTCCTGAATATTCTCGGTAACCTTGCGCTAGTATAGCACGATTATAAAATTCCCTACCTAAAGAGTTCCTATAGAGTACATAATGCGTGAAGTCTATTGTCGTTTATACTCTATAATATTCACCGTTCATGCGACTTTTTATCGCAAGCTATCATTGAATGATACAGCACGTGACATCGGGAGAAGTTCCAGGAGGGAAATCACATTTTTGGAAAAAAATGGTTGCAAATACATTTTGGAATTGTATGTGTAACCATTGTTTCTCGGGAAAGGTCATTTCCCGTTCCTAGATCTGTCGTACTGTAGATCGTTGGTATGGCTTTTTCCGTATTATACTGCCTGAGTACAGTCCCTGGCACTCATCTAATATGTTTGTTTCATCGCCACAGCATGAGACCTCGATGACTAGGGCCGACCTTATCACTGTGGAAAAAGTGGACAGGAAAGAGAGAAAAGGTAGGTTGGGGGTGATCGTCGTAGTCTTAAGTCATAACGTGTATGAAGATACATGTAGGCGCTTGATAGAAAGTTCGGTTTGGTATGCATGTAAGAGTGCACATCAGGAATCTGTTGATGTCAGATCGTGTTGGTGATGATACCCAGTCGGACTGGTCTGACGAGACCCCATACGAGAGTGACCAGGAGAGCAGTGTCGCGATTGTCGGCGAGTCTGCGTCCTTTGAAGACATGAGCGCCTTCTATAACAGAGTGGTGCATCACAGCGCTGGAAGCTCATCTTATATGAAAGTGCTAGAAGATATTTTACTGGTCATCGATACCGTTGGTGGTCGGCAGGTCGATGCATTACGGCAGAGATTCCTGCGTTTACTCAATGCCGTTCAGCTCCCTACACAGGCGGTTAAGATTTTGAAGGACCTCATGGGGACTGTGCAGGTGGGAGCTCAGGCTTGTGTCACAAGCCTGCCGTGACTGTAATTCACAAGCCTTGTGAATTACAGTCACGGTAGCGACAATCTAGAAAAGCTTCCTATGAGTATTGCGATGGTCTGACTTTTCTGCATCTTTCCCCGTGC
>NW_003216498.1:155376-194552 GCF_000006405.1 Perkinsus marinus ATCC 50983 | reverse complement strand
ATGCCGTTCAGCTCCTACACAGGCGGTTAAGATTTGAAGGACCTCATGGGGACTGTGCAGGTGGGATCATCTTCGATCTCTGGATGGTGTGCTGAGATAGGCTTGTGAATTACAGTCACGGTAGCGACCAATCCACGAGAACTTTCTGTGAGTATTGCGATGGTCTGACTTTCTATATCTTTTCCCGTGCAAGCTTGACAAGTGAGCCGGCAAGACTGACAGCGTCAACTTCGAGAATTGAAGTATGTCGTGATTCAACTATCTTACAGTGTAGATTGGCGATGAAATAGTTACTCTTGGTGGGTATGTGTTGAAATAGGAGATTCCGTACTTGTAGATTTGGTGTAGTAGGATGGATTTTCGAACACTACTTATTATATATAGTTAACCTGGAAGCTAGATTCGATTGTAATAGCCTAGCCCGGCGCAGTACGACTCTAGGTGCTTCACAGCAGTATCACAGTCGACAGTGCTCGCCGCTATAACATGGTGTTCAAAATACGAGGAGCTCGTTGTGTTTATGAACAGGTCACTTATGGTGGGCTAGAATCTGTCGGAGTCAACTTGAATGATCTCTCCCTCTATGCAGGTGATCCGAATACACAAGTGTTTGACGCAGCAGGATCCAACAAGATGGCCGAGGTCCCGAATATCAAAGCTAGTCTGTGAGTCTAAGAATGCTCCTTCCGTCGAGTGCATTGTAGCTGTTTTCCTGATAAGGGACTCGTCACAGTGGAAAATAGCTTCGTTCAATATTCAGGAGGATTAGCGAGCAAATCGTATTCAACCTGGAGTACAGCTACCGCCTGCATCGTCGTATCCCGCATTATAACAGGCCTGGACTCATCGTCCATGAGGAAAAGCTAACTAAACTCATTGGTATTCCTACCGCGGATACTATGATATGGTCCTCGCGTTTTGCAGGCCCGACTGTATTGGCATGTCCGGGAACGTCGATATGGCAACTTCTCGGAGTTATTTGCTCGGACCCTCTCACACAAGGCTTCCAGCATGTGCGTTTGCCGAATAATGGCATGATAGTTTTCTCGCCCGGTTAGATACTCCCATTCCATCTCGCGAATGTCGTGTACCGTGTAGATCCACCGACGATCGATGTAGGAGTGTTGGAAATTGTTTTGATAGCTGTTGGTCAGGACGATCCATCGGGGGAGTGCCTGGGCACTACCGAGGGAAAATTCTTGCTTATGAGAAAGAGGCCGAAGTATCGATTCCCCGCCCCAGCACTACGTCGTTGATACACGGATACGTAACATGCCCATGTTACTATGATGCATTATGATGGTGCATAGTTTGTTGTTCAACAGTACTCGACATGACGATCATATAATGGGAGCGGAATTTTCTGTCGGGCGAGAAAATATTTAAACGAGACACTCAAAGTCTATGTATCATACACACCAAGTGATGGATGATGTTGTGACTAGTTGGGCGGCCGTTTCCTCTGAACGATGACGACATGTGTCACCGTTGTGGAAAATACTGTAGAAGGTTATCCGAGGCCTATTTCCTGAGATACCTTACATTAGGACGTCTCCAAGATGAGGATTCTAAGGTCGGGTTTCCTCAGATAAGGTAAGGTTATTTTACAAGGGTTTCCTCACCTTACTTCACCAGGAGTTCACAAGTTAGGAGTCCTAGCAGGCTCGAGAACGGAGTTCGAGTATAATAAAATGTCTACCCATAATCGAACCTTGGCCATCATGATGTATTTAACAGTAGAGCAGGGAACGCCAAGACAGAACCAGGACTAACTACTTCGACGACCGCGACCTACTGAATGCTTAGAGCGTTTATGGTCTAGATAGTGCATGGACTTGCACTATAGAGCATTATGCTCTAGAATCTAGATGATCCAAACCCCATACAAATTCAAGTTGCAAACCTAAAAATACAAACTCTATAGAAATCCACGATGTTGGCATTTGAAGGTTCAAACTGTGAGGGGAGCTACATGCGAGCCGCTCCCAAATTGACAGCAAAACTAGACCAGGCTAAAGAAATACTCAGAATGAGAAATACTCAGTTTCACAAGTGAGATGTAGCTTGTGAAACAGCCTTATCCTCGTGTAACACAAGTACGCCTGCATCAATCACAGTAGACTACTGTCAGTAGTAGATTCTAGTCAAAAGCTCTGGTTTTGATACATGACCGACAGTCATTGACTGTATCCGTCTATCCCGTGCTAATGAAGTACTTCAGCTTGGGTAATTGGTCTGCCAAACGCTGGGGCTTGGCACAAGCTCGTTTTTGGTAAACATTACATTTGATTTTCGTGCATGTGTTCATATGTGAGGTTCAAATTTTCCGGAGATCGGCGTGCACAACCAAACTTCACCTCCTAGCACAACAACGTCGCGCTAGCGCAGACTCGGAGTCTGCTAGGCGCCCGGTCCGCTCCGTTTGCACCGGTCTCACCGGTCCGGCGAAAATCCTGCTAAGGAACTGGGAAGCCAGATTTTACGGTCCTGTATCCCCGGCATGACGACCGGGTCCGGTTTATCTGGTAATCTAACGTTTGCCTTAACTACAATCACGGCTCCTTCGCTTCCTTCGAATCAGCCCTTTTCCTCGCTGGAAGTCTGTTCTCACAAAGTTAACTTTAGTGCGAAGAGACTCCGGAGCCTTGTCTGACTATCGAGCACTTCCGGTGTGATTGGTTAAACTGCAATCTTTGGTCGCTGACGTACTAGAACCTAGTAGATTTAAATTGAATAATACAATCTGGGTATCACGTGCCGTCCTGTGCAACTATGACTGGGGTTTCTCCTCATTAGTTCATGAAACTTTCATGATGAAAGTGGCTTCAGATAGCATGAGGGGAGAGTCAGAGTTGATGATCCTGTTGAGGTGATGCGACTTATTTTGCCTCCGAAAGCCTCGGGAGTATCGCGGGCCGCGGTTCGCGGCGATACTGTCGCCGACTACACTGGCTCTATTAACCAGTGACGCTAGCCTAGACTAGGCTGCCTAGTGGCCAAACTAGACCGACTGAGGTCTTTTTCTGCCACCGGCGTGACGTCGGTGACCCTGGGTCACCGGTCATTGACTCACCGGCGGTAAGTCCGGTAAGTCGCAAGTCGATACCGGTTCCACCGGTAAACCACGTAAAGTGGGACCGCCCGGGTCTCAATGTCATTGAGGCAAACGGATCGAACCGTACCGGATGGTCAAAAATTCTTCGGTGTCCAGCTAGAGAAGACAAGAAAAGGTAAAGCAGATCAAAATTTAAACATGCCTCCTCAAGAAGCACCTTCAGTCGAAGACAGTTAATCTTGAAGGTACGAGGGTACGATCGGCCTGATCGATATATCCTCACTTTCGCTCCAGCCGAAAACGATTGGACCATAGTGTTATCGCTGAATTTCCTTCAATTATTGGTCTAATACTATCATTTGAAGTATCGCTTGCACCGGCGACACGCTTAGGGATGACCTCGTGGACGCGATCAAGAGCGATGCTGAGGTTTCCAAGGCCCTCCTTCTGACGGTCCAGTGCAAGCTGTCGTTCTATGCCACGAACCACGACGTCGGCCAGGGAACTTGGTCTGGTGCACTCTCGAAATTCTTCAAGACGTACTTCGACGAGGTCATCACCTATGACACGCCCGTCGCCGGTGCCGTTCATGCGTTCGCTCGCACTGTGGACACTCGACGCACCATCACCTGGATGTTCGGCTCTAAGAACAACAAGAACGCCACTGTGGTCTGGAGGCCTGGCCTGGGTGTGGACATAACCGCCGATGTCGCGCTTGGGCTCTCTGCTAACCCAGCCGGGTGTCATGCTAACGCCAACGTCTCCGAAGCCCTCGAAGTTGGTTCGGAAATAACTCAGGCATGTGAACGCCCCTGCCCAGTGACCCCTTCAACTCTCGTATACGACCGACAGCGGCAGTTATATCATAAATGTCATCGGGGATCTTGCACTGATATGGACGAGCCACTGATATGGCTAGCATGCTGTGCGCATAAGCTTCACCTGTGTGTGTTAAACTCGCTTGGTTTCCATAAAAAGGATAGTGCTTCATTTTACGAGAATCCTCCAAGGATTCTCGTTAAGTGAAGCAGGCCAATAATATCGCAGACGGGGAAGCTGACTCGGCGTAGTTGATGAACTTGTAGACGCCGTGGCGCAACAAGCAAATGCTACTAATGAGGGAGAGCGTGACGTCTCTGATGACGACCATGACAGTCTCCATGGAGCTTGTGAGACACTAGACTGTGAGAGCTTGGGTGATGAACCTCACGAGAGGGATGCAGATAAGATCCTGGATGAGCGTTCGACTCTCTATCCTCCTTGTACAGTCTGTTGCTGGGCTCCAACGAGGCTCTTCAACACTTTTCGAGGGATTTATCGATCTGAAGCAGACTTATCTCGGTCTACTCGAAGATACACTGTTCTCTAGATCGTAAAGAAAAGCGATCAAAACTCGGTGAGTATATACTGAGTCAGTATTACTGCCGCTTTGTCACTCACTGACGCCCGCTGTATGGAAAGCATGATACAGAGCGGTAACCTGCGTCCAACCGAGAGTCGTGTCTGTCAGACACTGTCTGATCCAGGGTTCCATAGAGCTGTTGCGAGAAGAATCTCTTGCCAGAGGCATCACGCGGGGGATGTCGTTGCTCGAGCTGGCGAGTCTAGTGGGGCCGGTCACCACTGGTAGGAGTATGTTCTCTCTCGGTGATGTGCCAACCATATGGAGCTCTACTCTCTCGATGACTAATCACATGGAGAGTTACAGGAAGGATATCGACATGTTTCAGGGATCCTACGGCAGAGGATTGTCCGAGACACGCAGCCCCTGGCAAGCCTGTTGGCAATAGCGCTGTGCAAGATAGTATATTGATGATACAAACCCTGCTCGGTGAGATTAATCTCGTCCATAACTTACGAGAGGTTGCGCGGTGGTTATTTATCCCGCAGTGAAACTGATGAAAACTCTCTTATAGCCAAGTATAAGACTGATGACCGTGGAGCTTCGGATAGCCAGTAGTGGAGTGTACTTGATAATCGGATATCAACGAATATCAGAGCACTGATAAAGGGCCGGTGACAGTGGGCGCTGCTGACCACCGTGCGTTTCTACTAAGACCAGGGGTATCCCAAGACTCGGGTAGCTCCAATTGAGAATCCAACAACTGAGCTTATCATTGGCAATCGTCATGACAGTCTTATGTACAGCATCATTGTTCTTGTCATCGTCTGTACTTCACCATTGGTGTCATCTCCTCATCAGGCATGACCAAGGCCAATAGCCTCCGCAGTAGAGTAGGGGTCGGCTCATCATCACCTAGTAACACTCCGACCAACGGCAGGAGCTGTTCTCGCAATAACGAGGCGAGGCGAGCTCTCAAAGCCCCATCGGCATTATACCTGACCGAACATATAGGGGGCCATCAGTGACTAACACCGAAAGGCTGCAGTCGTGATGGAGACTTACGTGTCGTCATCTCCCAGGAGCTGCATTATAATATCGGACAGGCTCTTGAAAGCTCTGAATCTGACATCTGCTAGACTGGAGTGAGTGTGGGATATTATCGCTGGCAGCATGTTGTGGACGAAGCAGTCGCATAGGGAAGATCCACTCTCTAATACAAAAACAGTTCGGTGGCGGCGGCAGGCCGACAGAGAATTGCCCACCAAGGATGACTCCGACTTGAGCAGGAAGACCTTCTATCATCAGCAGCTGGAGATGCTGCAGACCAGCGTTAGTGCCTTGTCTCGACATTATCCCTAACAACTCCGAGCTCATAGTCTCTGCTGCCGATCAGAACAGACGTACCGCTCCGAGGGCTCGCACAGGTAGTCTGCCACGTGGCTATCCTCGCTACTGGGGGAATATGGGACGCAGTCAGCACACCTGAAGGCCGCATTGAAAAGACTTCTGAGAGGACAGGCGAGGCCCTTACATCTGGCCATGTTGGAGTTGGCTAGGAGATGCATGATTATATTCAGTGCTCGGGATATGTTCGTCCCTTGACATGACGAGGACGATCCACGGCGGAGCGACGATGACGAGGAGAAGGAAGAGGCCGAAGTTGAGGATGAGCCGCTGCGGCTGCTGTATCGAGGGGATGGCGTTGGGTTAGACGTCGTAGCCACAGAGTGGAGCTCCAATACCTAAAGTATCTGTCTTGACCGAGATGATCCGTAGTGTAGCATATGATAGGGATATACAAACGTCAACACACCGAACGCATTGGCAATTGAACAGTAATAGAGCTTGACTGAGACGAGTTCCTTCCGTCACAACAGTTAGGCCGGGGTAGACTTACGGCATCAGCGAGACACTGCCATAGGCAAATCGATACGGCGTCGATGATAACACTCAGAGCCCGTTGCAGATATGAGGCCGTATCTTCATCTTCGCTGTCCTCATCTCGAGCTGCATCGGGGGCTCTGCAGATCCTGTCGAACCTCATCGCCAAGCCCTGAATAGACCAGGCATCATCCAAGACAGTCGGAATCCAATCGTCCTACCTTCTCCAGCGCAAGTTGTAGGGCCTGGGCTCCTATGGCGTCCGTGGATGTGCCACGAATGAGGAATAACCGAGCCAATAACAGCAGCACCTTGCCGCGTGACTGAAGTACAGCAGTGCAACCAGATACGGATAAGAATAACTTACCACGCTAGAAAGTCGTGGTTGACCTAGGATAGAGAGGGCTTCGATCACGAGTCGCTCCGCTGTAGTCGCGTCGATACGATGTGAACTCAATAGCCGCAGACCGAACGATGCCTGACCGAGACACTGCGTGAAGGCAGTGCTGATGATAGTAGGCTCACCGCGGAAGACACAGCCCGCTGTATATCAGCTTCAGCACTCGCCTGTCCAGCCAGCTGCATGCCACTCACACATACTCGGAGGAGCTCAGTGGCAGCTAACTTCCTCATAGTCGGGACCAAGTCGAGCCTAAGCAGGATCGCCTTGCCCGTCGCCGTCCACGGAGAAAGGGGCCTACGTATCATCCAACGCTGCTAGACAAGTTACTCTCACTCCAACGCTCACTGTCGTGTCACAACAAACTCGGCAGAGTCTGCTAAGGACCTATGAAGTTTCAATGGCATTATGCATTAGCCAGACGACCCTTCTCCGGCGTAGCAAGGAAAGTTCTATTCGCCGTCAACTACTTATTAGGTCTAGGCAAAGATGCCCATCAGAAACATCAAAAAGAAGTATGGGAACCAAACATAATGAGCACAAAGTAAGTCGAGTCCCACCTGAGCATCTATGGCGGGGGTGAGGAGGTTGGCCGTGACCCAGCCATTGGGCGCCATGAGGGCTATGTTGCGGAGGGTCTGCGCAGCCAACATGAGTAGACCATGGAGCTCGAGGTCGTCACTGCGGATCTGAGATGGTCGATAGTTGTTCGGAGGCGAGTAGTTGCAACTGCCCTACAAGACAGGTCTGCATGACTATTGAGACCACCGAGGGAGGCAACTCCAAGGAGGAAGATGAACATCCAGATAATATACCTATGGCGAGCCATGTGAAGCCCTCAAGCATGAACCTTACTATTGGCGGTAGTGTCTGCCGCCACTGCTTGGGCTGACCCGGCTGGGGTCTGCTGGGTCGCGACGTAGAACATGAGCTCCCCCAAGGCCGCCAGAGCACTCCGTCGTATAGCGGGAGAGTTGAACGGGTCGATGCACTGCTGCAACACCTAAAGTGGTGGTATCTCATCACAGGAATCCGTCGGCCCACACACCTCGAAAAGGCCGTAGCCTCCATAGGCGCCACTGACCACTGTGTCGAGGCTAGTGCGGCTGAGTGCAGCTTCGACACTGTGGTGACTAGCAACGCTGACCCCGACCATCATTGAGTGACTGCCCCCAGCAGCAGTGTACCCGGGCTCAATGAATGAAGCATGCCGCAACGCCTTGCCGAGCATCTGAAGGGAAATTCGAAATACAGTGCGGCTACGGAGCTACATTAAGAGTATCAATCCGCAGTGCTTCGCTCCGCCTCGCTATTGTCCATGACCGAGATTTCGTACCGCTGTGATCAGCATCCCTGTCAGCTGGAGGCGAGGCCAGGACCAACAACAGAGACAGGATGGAGGAGTTCAAGACCACATCAGCGATCTGACAGGGACTAGTGCGAAGTTGTGACCGCTGCGGCTGAGGCCCACCTCGACCCTCTCTGCCAAGTGGGTGAGATACTGTATAATGGCATGAACCAGATCGGGAGAGGCGGCCGACCGTAAGTGCTGATGAATTACTGCTATATGGTGGTGTACCTGACAGCAGAGACCTTCGCTAAGGCCGCCTGCCTGTGGTTGCATGTCCCACCTCCCTGTTGAGGACGGCAGATGTCGCTGACTGAGTTATGGCTACCACGAAATCTTCCCGGTCGTAGGCCTTGAACCTGCAGAGAAGCAGTGTCCCCTCGATAAACTCACTATCTGATGAAATTACGGTAAACGATTTTCCCAACCTCTGAGGTTCTCCTTCCCTGCTGAGCCTGCCTCGATGCCCTCGTTATCAACGAAATCACTGGATGAATCTGAGTACACCAAGCATAGTATCATAGACAGGGTGACGACCTCAGCCCACCTGGAGGGACCGCTCCCTCGTCCTCTAGGATCGTAGATATTGGGCTCACCGACTGATCTGACCAATGTGGAAGTAGCTTAGTGATGGTCACAGCCACAGTGGCCCTCCTAGACTCGGAAGGGGTCGATGGATGGAATACCAACTGCTGTATCTGACCCCACTGCTTGCTGACCACCACCCAGTTACCAACCTACCGTCTGGCACCGCGTCGGAGGCGTCGGCTGGCCCATGACCGATGGAGTCTCCGATCGTAACATCTCTGAGCTCGGTGTTTGTACGGCCAAAGGATTCACTCGCTGTGAAGAAGTGGACATACTAACAGCTTCTCGTCTACTGTTAGGATAGTGTAGACCTGACAGCGAGATGAGGTCGGCCAAGACGGTAGCCGCGTCTCACGATGAGTTGTATTGACATAATCAACGAAGTGCTTCTGTATCGGCAACACTATCTCGAGCAAATGGTCGAATTGCCCTTTCCAAAATGCATGAGCTAGCAGCCTCGGCCAGTCCAAGCGGGTGACCTGATTCAGAGCAATGGAGGCATATAACGACAGCGTAGCAGAGACTTACCGGGTCCTTCGACAAGAGGCCGTCGTCTCCCCCTCGCCCTCTGCCGTGAACCAAGTCAGTCATAGAGGAGCTCAGAGGTGTTATGTCAGGCTTCGGATCTTCCTCCTTTATTAACTGCTGTAGGGATTGGAAGGAATTCGAGACGAACGGTGGACGTCCAGTGACCTACAATAGATAACGACGACAAGTCACAGACCAGTAGTGCCTCTACCAGTTCATGCATGACAATGCCCAAGGCCCAGAGATCCGACGCAAAGGAGTGTACACCCCTATCGAGGAACAACTCTGGCGCCATATAGTACGGCGTACCTACAGTAGAAGGCATAGCAAGAGATGAAGGGCCGCCGCCGGCCATGGTCAGCCATTCACCTCGTCTCGGTAGGGGCTTCCCTTTGGCCGACAGATTCTCGAGGTCACTGAGCCTTTGACTCATACCAAAGTCACACAGCTTCAGCCGACCCTCCTCAGTGAAGAGCAGGTTAGATGGCTTCAAGTCACCGTAGATGATACCATTACGATGCACGTGGTGGAGCCCCGCGACTATGTCCAGACAGAAGGCGCGACACTGAAGCCAAGACCATATCGGAGCAAGCTGGGATTGCCATCAGACCTGATCAGGCGAGACCTTGGCATCCTGCTTGAGGACCTTCAAGAGATCTCCTCCAGCACAATACTCTGTTATTATCCACAAGTGGTTACGTGTCTCATACCTGTCGGCTACCAACCATAGACACTTTCAAAGCCCGACGACGACCCACCAGTTGTTGAATCTGAGGACGTTGAAGTGCCCCTTAATATCGTTCAGGACCTAAGACAGGAGGGGCCATGGGTCTTCGACAACAACTGCGACTTACCGCGACTTCGTTCATGACCCGACTCCTCCGGCACTTCTCAGTACTCTTCACCCCAACATACTCAATTGAGTACCGCTTCCTCCCTTTGTAAACGACAGTGTATTTGCCATGGCCTATCTCCTCATATAAATGATAATTATTCATTCTAATTACAACTGCTCTCCTTAACCACTAATACACCCCCGACGACCACGCCTTCCCCACCCTTTTGAATTGACTCAACTACTCACATTGCCGCAGATCTCGTCAGAAACAAATAGCATGAGAATCAAGACATGAGTACATACTCATCGCTGTCAACTCCGCTATCATCGTGAGTGTAGGGGCCAAAGCCCAATCCTTCAGCTTCGTCCCCTCCAGGGCTTTGAATCCAGCTACCCCTCCCTGAGACAATAGATACCTATGATCTGGAGTCACTAGGTGCTGCATCGGGCCAGGCCTTCCGTCACCCAGTGGGATCTGTGTCGTTGATCTTGAGAAAGTGCGACTCGACTCGTTCCAAGGGCGATCAGTCCAAATCTGATGAGCTCATGCGTATGGCACACGATTTGGATTTCAATGTAGAAGATATATTCAAGACGCTTGCTGGAGAAATTAGCTCAAAATTTAACGGAGTTTCACCCTAGTGATCTGCAAAACACTAGTGAAAAATATATTTCACGACTACTGCATATCACCGCGAATATCGGGTTTGTCACCGAGTATTACGCCACTTCACCTAAGACGGGTGAAACTCCAACGTGGTCAAAGAGAAACCGATCCGACAAGCATTGCGCATTTTAAATGCCGCGTACTGCACCGATAACTACACAAAAATTCAAATGCATCGCAACCAAACCACGCCTGCAATAGTAGTCCGAAAATTTTCTACCGAAAATTTCGTCGCGGTTCGACACCGATGTTCACCTACTTCTATGCGAGGCCACTCCCCAGAGAGGGTGATGAAAACCGTGAGGTCGGTAGTCCCACTGTCCTTCTGCAATAGAGCATTCTCCCTGTCTCTGAAGATAGGCCATTCAGCATCACCGCTGTCCGATAGAATCTGAACCCAAACATGTCTCATGCCATCTCACACGTAAAGCCCCCACCTTGAGAAGGTCTGCCGGCCTTTTCACGTTCCCAGCCAGCTCCTCAAAACGGGCGAGGCGATGCCCACTACTAGGGCCCGGATTCTCGGCGACGCCCTTTAGAAAAATGTAGGAATTTGCATGAACTGAGAGGGGAATCAACTCCAACTGAATGCGACTGAACTCAGGTCTGACCTGTTGGCCTTCCAGCGCCTTCCTCAGTGAGGTTCCTGGAGGCCAACTCGCCGCCAGGCGCACTCTCGATGTACCTGAAGGAGCGATGCACCAACGTAGTAGAGTCATAGGAGGCTTCCCCACAGCACAGCTGAGCTCGGGTCCTTATAGTTGGCAAAGTTGTACCCATGCCCAGTGGAGAGGCGACGGTCCCCCAATCTGACGGAAGGCATGCGATCTGTCGCCAAGCCTCTGGTCCTCACACAAGGACAGCCTCCTCGACTGAGGTAGCGGTGCAGAGGTGTCTTCCGAGAATGATCTGTCCTATGGCCGGCTGTGATTCAGTGGGCACGACCAGCTCGGTGGGGTAGAGGGAGTTGACCGTACTCACGATGCCGTCACTAAGGATGGGAAAGCATGCACATGCTCAACTACATACGTTGGCGACAATTCTGAAATTTTGAGGGAATTTCGGATAATTGGTTTCTGTACACTTGTATCCGATTTCGAACATAAACTTCTATAATTCGTGAGGAAACGCCCCGAACATATATTCCAACACTGTAACAGCTAGTATACTCTACAGTATGGCCTCACCTGTTGACGCTCACTGCCAATCCACTGAGCCCCAGAGGGTACGTATAGGCCGCCCATCGTTGTTGGATCTGCGTACAGCTATACTGACCCTCGCCTTCCCAACGGGCCTTACCCCAGTCCCCACGGAGTCATAGACGGTAGCGTAGATGATATACCCCGGACGATGGCTCATGGGCCAATCATAGTCCTCATTATGGGCCCAACCGATCCAACCTACCACACTGGTCACCACTGATGGGCCCAATACTAGTCACCTCGCTTCTGCCAGTGTACGTCTGTACACCCTCGCTCTACCCTCCTTCCCACCACAGAATGCCTCGATCGATTCATAAGCAGCTCCATCTCACTTCTATGGTTGGCCAGCAGGACCGTATCCAGGGGCAGACCTGAGCACCCTAGGCTATGACAGAACTCGACCAGGGTACGGATACAGGCGACTTTATTCGTAAAGAAAGCTACTAATGTTGCGAGAGAGCTTTAGCTCGACAGTGTGAGCCGAACCGCTATGCAAAGTAGTGTTTTCAACACCTTCAAATTTTCGGAAGTCAACTTGATAACAATGTGAATCGATTGACACCAACGTTTTAGAAGCGTTTCGTGGTCTATGGTCGTACTCTCAAATTGAAGAGAGCCATCTCGGAAATCTAGATATGCATAACCGTTTGCTTCGCAATGCATGAACTTATTATTGACTTCCTCCTCCCCGAATGGTTGACGACCCCTTAAAAACTAGACCGTCATCCCACCCCACCTGTGCCCCGACTCAGGCCTCTCATTTCTGAATGAATTTTCGGGTACGCCTCCCTGGCATTTTCGCTGTAAAGTCGCAGCCACCGCTGAGCCTCCGTACCTCCCAAACTGTCTGGTGTAAAGACATCCTATTTTTCCCAATTACTATTCTCATGCCACTTGACCAGCTCCAACAAGGAAGCGTCAATTTCAAGAGCGGCCCGTATGTGGTCTCGCAGGGCGTATCCAACCTAGGACAGCCCTAGTCTTGTCGGCAGGAAGCGGACCTACTTTGTATCCAAGCTCAAAGTGACCTTGGATATCATCACTATACTCAACATGGATCGCTGGGATGCCAATGCTTCCGCACACCGGAGCCACTACCATCGGTAGCAATAGCAATAGCATGGGAAACTACTACTATTACTACTACTACTACTACTACTACTACTACTACTACTACTACTACTACTACTACTACTACTACTACTACTACTTTTTTTTTAGTACAGGCAAATAAAAAAAAATGTATAATTTCGTATTATTTGCCTGTACTATTCTTCTATTTCTTGTACCGTTTTATTTTCCCTCTACACCTAATTAATTACCATTGGCAGAGCCCCAGCCGGAAGGGGTTCGCCACGGGGACGAACTATCTACAGGCCCCGCAGCCTGTGTGCCGCCAAGGCCGTATACTGCGCTCAGCGCGGTCGGCATAAGGGCACCCAACAACAACAACAACAACAACAACAACAACAACAACTACTACTACTACTACTCCCGGCGACCATCCCTATAATGGTGACTCAACTCGACACCTGGCGAGGTTGAGCACATCCATGTGCGATCATGACTATCGTACATCTCAATGAACAACAAACAATGTTTCTCGTGATTAAACTCGCAGAATTGGTGACTTGCCCGCTCATCCGAACTGCGTGGGCTGGGTCAGCTGTGGTCCCACAGTGCTACTGACAGCAACCAACCCTGGACCCACTCCTGGTGCCCGTTCACACTCACTCGTTAACCACAGTCAGCGCTCCTCCATATTTGTCCCTACCAGCAAAGCTGTATTTAAGGCCTTCCAAAGTCGACTTCAAATTGTATGCACCTACGAACTCTCACTACTCTGTGTCGTGGCTCGAACGCTGACCTGGTCCGGGATGCCCTCTAGAGGAAATGTGGTATATAGGAGGCCTCTTGCTGGTGCCAAACCTCATGCACGGCTCCTCTGATCCAACCTTGTAGTCGTATGTTCCCGGACCTGTCACTGACCATAGAGGACGACGAGAGGGCATGGACCGTCACCTGGCTTCCCTCGAGTGGCGATAATGTCCTTGTCGTAGTACCAATCATGCCGACCAGCGACCCCAATTGCTCGATCGCTCAGGGTTGCTGACCCTTGGCGGTTCCTGCCAAGACCCTACCCGTCCTCCCTAGGAAGTTCTTACTACTCTACGACAACGCTATTTTGGAATTTTATAGACACCATAAAAAAGATGATACCACAAGTGAGAGCTACGAGTTGCCCCTCGATACTACTTATTTCTAATCTCGTAAACACCCGGCCCTGGGGAGTTCCGCGCCATCTTCTCCATGCACTTGGGGAACATTCTGCCTCCCGTACCGAAAGTGATGTTCCCATGAGAGGTAAAGGGTCTACCGCTGAAGTCGCTAGGGGGAGAATAGGCACCTGCTCGAGAATTGCCATTCCTACTTCCCTAACAATACGAGTTTAGATTCCTATGATAAGCACTACTGTTGAAGTATAAGGTGATGATGACGACGTTAATGGCAGAGGCTCCTATTACCAGGACCAGGTTCTATACCACTCCTTTGTTTCTTCTCCGGAGAAGTGGTTGGTCTCCGCTCGTCCACGAAGCGTGATGCCGATCCGAACGAACATGACCTAGATAGCCAATACCGTCCAGCTACGTTACGCCCTACCTCGCCAAGGTCCTGAACTTCGACGTGTGGTCAACTCTACCGATGATATCATACTTCCCTGGACCAGGAACCTTATTCGCATGCCGGTCCAAACGGCGCTGTGCCTATGTGAAGGACACTACGAGGACCGAGGCTCACGCTCTGCTGACTTCAACACAGCCCTCCCCCTTCAAGGTCCACTTAGGAGATGCCTTGTATGGCGACATGTGGTGTAGGAGAGGCGCTGTACCAACCATTATGACAACAATAACAACAACTGCAGTGCCCTATGGTCACTACGCAAGGTTACAACGCAAGTACTATGGCACTGTGGACAACCCATTGGACATGACAGCTTCACACATCGGACTAAGGAGGGGCCTGATCCTCCAACAACGACCTCAAGGACTTTATCTCGGCATCCTTCCTCCAAAGCACTTCGACTGAGGTCTTCAGTGCATGCCTCAGCTGATCCCTAGTCCTGGTGAGCCCCAATACTCGTGCTCGAAGACGGGCACGCTCCCTTAGGAGGCCTAAAGGGCCATCATCTACTCAACTATCGTGGGCCACTACCTTGTCGTTCCCCAACATGACTCTGACAACTCATCCTCGATTGGCTCACGTCCATCCGAGACCTGCTGCCACACTCCTCTATCGATTTCCCATGGGAGGATTACTACCTAGCAGACTCCGACTGGTACGCCTGTAAGATCCGCCTAGCAGCGTCTCGGTGCTCCTGAAGGGCCCAGAGGTGATGGCAGGGTCCCGAGGGAGGGCTCTCTCTACCTTGCGTATAAGGTGCTGTTTCCCAGTATAGGCACGAGGGCTAGAGAAGTAGATGCGTTGGGTCTGATAGACAGGGCCGATGTGGGGCAAGGTAGTGGTTGAGCAGTACCTTGTATCTGCCTATGTTGGACCTAGAGATGTCTATGGCCCCCCAGACCTCTCCCTCAGGGCCTCCTATGGTTCGGTGAGTAGCACCAGAGAGCCGTTCGTACTGGGAAGTTGAATGCATGGTGTAGCTGCTAGTCGCTTCTAGTGGGTTCGACGGCGAAACCAACGAAAGAGAAGTGCCCCTGTTGATTGCAGGGGATGCTGACAGCCCCTGTATATTAACCTTGGGTATCGTCGGATGGTGTAAAGTTGCTGATCCTTCCTGTACGGCCACTGGACTGCCATCCTTAGAAGGCCCTGACTCGGTCATAAGGGTTGCTGATCCTTCCTGTACGGCCACTGGACTGCCATCCTTAGAAGGCCCTGACTCGGTCATAAGGGTTGCTGATCCTTCCTGTACGGCCACTGGACTGACATCCTTAGAAGGCCCTGACTCGGTCATAAGGGTTGCTGATCCTTCCTGTACGGCCACTGGACTGCCATCCTTAGAAGGCCCTGACTCGGTCATAAGGGTTGCTGATCCTTCCTGTACGGCCACTGGACTGCCATCCTTAGAAGGCCCTGACTCGGTCATAAGGGTTGCTGATCCTTCCTGTACGGCCACTGGACTGACATCCTTAGAAGGCCTTGACTCGGTCATAAGGGTTTCTGATCCTTCCTGTACGGCAGTGACCTCCTCATTGTATTGAGCAACTTCCCGGGCATCGCCCTCGGCAGAGGCCGCCTCCCTTAGGGGTTCCTCTCCGGCACCATAGTTTGGCGAGTGCTCGTCAACGGATATCGGACCTAGGGTCTCGATAGGTGCCACAGCCTGCTGGTCGCCCTCTTCGTCAAGGGAGGGTCCCCAGAGATTCGAAAGGTTAGGTAAAGGCGCGATGGAAGAAGACTCGGCCATTAAAGCTAATGGGCATCTGATGATCCGATTTACCTTTTTTGCATCAGAAAAAAATGGTCCTTATCTCAGGAGTGCTCAACGGCAGGCCTAGCGTGCATCCCTGACTACTCGTGATGAAGGAATAGAGCAACTGCCCTACGAATGAGAGAGCGAAACAGGAAGTCGACATAAAGATGCGTTTCTTAGCCTCGCTCCGTTAGGATACAAAAACCTTCACTGTGCGCTAAACTACCGCACTCGCTAGGATACCCATAGATTCCCCATGAAACCGTCATCGGGTGCGGTGTAACCTCGGCTTAAGGCGAATCATGAGCTTCTGACGCAAGTGATCGATGCAAATCTCGCTCGCCCGAGACAAGTTGCACAACCTACAGCGAATGGGGTTGCCAAGGGAATTTTTATCATCTATTTTAATATCAGTACTTCCAGTCCCTAGTATTGCCCCTAACCCGGCAGCCTACTACTACTACGATGTCCACAGAAACCTTTGCATTCAACGCTGATATTCAGCAGCTGATGAGTCTCATCATCAACACCTTCTACAGTAAGTTTGGTTGTTCATTGGTCGAGTTTCCGACTCTCTCGTGCTCAGGTAACAAGGAGGTCTTCCTTCGTGAGCTTATCTCGAACGCCTCTGATGCTTTGGATAAGATCCGTTTCGAGTCCATCACTGATCCCGAGAAGATCGAGAACGTAATTTGGGAATCTTTTCTCGCCTACCTGTTATTCTGTTGAAGCTTAGGCATTTGTCATTCTGTTTGTTTCTCAGGAGCCTGAGTTCAAAATTAAGATTATTCCTGATAAGGCCAATGGCACCCTTACTGTTGAGGATACCGGTATCGGTCTTACCAAGACTGAGATGATCAACAATTTGGGTACTATCGCTAAGTCTGGTACCAAGGCCTTCATGGAGGCCATCCAGGCTGGTGGTGATATCTCTATGATCGGCCAGTTCGGTGTTGGTTTCTATTCGGCTTACCTCGTTGCTGACAAGGTTCGTGTTGTTTCCAAGTCCAATGATGACGACCAGTACATCTGGGAGTCGGCCGCTGGTGGTTCCTTCACCGTTGTTAAGGATACCGAGTTCGCTGATGGTCACATTAAGCGCGGTACCAAGGTCATCCTTTACCTCAAGGAAGATCAGACTGAGTTCCTTGAGGAGCGTCGTCTGAAGGATCTGGTCAAGAAGCACTCTCAGTTCATTGGCTTCCCTATTGAGCTTTATGTTGAGAAATCTACCGAGAAGGAGGTGACCGACTCTGAGGATGAGGAGGAGGACAAGGAGAAGAAGGACGATGAGAAGAAGGATGAGGAGAAGAAGGACGAATCCGAGGAGCCTAAGATTGAGGAGGTCGAGGAGGATGAGGAGAAGAAGGAAGGCGAGGAGGAGGGTGACAAGAAGAAGAAGACTAAGAAGGTCAAGGAGGTCACCCACGATTGGGAACAGTTGAACAAGACTAAGCCCATCTGGATGCGCAAGCCCGAGGATGTGACCAACGAGGAGTATGCTTCCTTCTACAAGTCTCTCACTAACGATTGGGAGGACCATCTGGCCGTCAAGCACTTCGCTGTTGAGGGTCAGCTCGAGTTCAAGGCTCTTCTGTTCGTGCCACGTCGTGCTCCCTTCGACTTGTTCGAGAACACCAAGAAGCGCAACAACATCAAGTTGTACGTCCGCCGTGTGTTCATCACTGATGACTGCGAGGATCTCATGCCTGAGTGGTTGAGCTTCGTCAAGGGAGTTGTCGACTCTGAGGATCTTCCTTTGAACATCTCTCGTGAGACTCTCCAGCAGAACAAGATCCTTCGTGTGATCAAGAAGAACTTGGTGAAGAAGTGCTTGCAGTTGTTCGAGGAGATGGCCACCGAGAAGCCTGATGATTACAAGATCTTCTACGAGCAGTTCTCTAAGAACCTCAAGTTGGGCATCCACGAGGACACCACCAACCGCGATAAGATCGCCGAGTTGTTGAGGTTCAAGTCGTCCAAGTCTGGTGAGGATATGGTGTCCTTCCAGGAGTACGTCGATCGCATGAAGGAGGGTCAGAAGGATATCTACTACATCACCGGTGAGAGCATCGCTGCTGTGTCCTCCAGTCCCTTCATCGAGACTCTCCGCAAGAAGGGTTATGAAGTCCTCTACTTGGTTGATCCCATTGATGAGTACGCTGTGCAGCAGCTCCGTGAGTTCAACGGTCACAAGCTGAAGTCCATTACTAAGGAGGGTGATCTCGATCTCAACGAGTCTGACGAGGAGAAGAAGGCTTTCGAGGAGGAGAAGGCTGACTTTGAGCCTCTCTGCAAGCTCGTCAAGGAGGTTTTGGGTGACAAGGTTGAGAAGGTCGTCGTTTCTCAGCGTGTGTCGGAGTCCCCTTGTGTGTTGACCACTTCCGAGTACGGTTGGACTGCCAATATGGAGCGTATCATGAAGGCTCAGGCTCTTCGGGATAGCTCTATGACTAGCTACATGGTGTCCAAGAAGACTATGGAGGTCAACCCCAAGAATGCTATCATGGTCGAGCTGAAGAAGAAGGCTGCTGCTGATAAGTCTGATAAGACTGTGAAGGATCTCATCTGGTTGCTCTTCGATACTTCTCTTCTCACCTCTGGGTTCAGCCTTGACGACCCTACTCAGTTTGCCAGCCGCATCCATCGTATGATCAAGCTTGGTCTGTCGATTGATGAGGATGACGAGGAGGCCGAGTCTGATGATGAGGATCTTCCTCCTCTCGAGGAGGTTGATGCCCAGGCTGCTGATGAGGCATCCAAGATGGAGGAGGTTGATTAATTTGACGTTATCGAATTCGCTGTGAGCTGTAGTGCTGAGATACCATTATAAGCAGTACTTGAGTAGTTGGATAACGATGCGTTGCTGCTAGTTGTAGTACTGGTAGTATTATTACTATTATCGATTTCCATCTGCTACTATCTTTGAAGTATGTAGATTTGGTGGGATGTGTTCTTGTTTAAGCATCGCGAGTGGGACTGCTCGTGATTACTTTCCAATTTCGCTAATCACCATCGAAGGTCCAAACTGGTGGACTCCGTCTGTGATCACATACACACCAAATACACCAATTTCAGAAGTTTTTTCGTCTTGTGTTGAACGAGTCACTTCAGTGGACATGACTTGATAAGACTAGTATTAGAAAGTATGTAGAGATGGGTTGCGGCTTGCTGGTTGTAAGGTTGATGAGAACGATTATTGGTGATGCGAGTAGCTAGAAGGTGTGTAGATCGTTAGGAGATCGGTGTGTACGATTGGTAGGGAAAATGTTGGAAAAGAATGTACGATTAAGTGGTATGATATATGGTTGGCGATGAAGCCCAGAAGTAATAGTGGAAAGAGACTCCGTCCGAGGTAAATGTGAATAGTAGTGTTGCGAAGGAGCTGAAGATCGAGAATACTCGACAGAGCATGACCATTCGCACGAGAGTTTGTGTGAAAGAGATTAGATTGTGGAATATGATCGCTCTTTGTTTGGTAACAACCCTTATCGGTAGGCGTTGTCGAGGCGGTTGGTCGATTTGACGGTCACGGTGGAGCTATTGGTATAATTGGCCGGGAGGAAAGTTGTCAGTTAGTTGGATAATGGTGTCATATTATGAGGCTGAGATACGAGAGAGGAAGCGATATGCTGATGAGGCGGCATGTTGGTTTGTCTGTAGTTGATCGATTCAGTGAATGTAGCAGGTCCATGCGTGCTGACCAAGTATAAGGAACCAGGCAAGGGTGGCTCGTTCTGTGTATCGGTCGATGTAGGTATGACAGTACTCCAATTGGAAGTGTGTCGATGATACCGTGATGGACACAAGAGGATAATGGTCTAGCCTCTATATTACAATTCTCATTAAAAAGATTGTATCGCTGCAGTAGTGGATATTAAGGACACTTTTGTGTGCCAGAACACGTTTAAAGAGAGTATAGAGATGCTGTTGTTGAAGTGTCTCATTTACGTTGTGGCGCTGCATTTGGTGGACCTTCCAGTGATGATAGACCACTGAAGTGTGATCCTCCCAGTGATGAGTTTCATTCTAACTGTGTTAGGCTAGGTCGATTTGTGAGACCTAGAGGATAGGTTCAGCAACCAATGCGGCAGGAGGTAGAGGAGATTTCCTGGGATCGCTATGGTAGCGGCAGGGAAGATTGGTCATCCACAGTACTTCCACTGTATTAGGGTGCACTGTGAAAGGGGTTTTGGACTAGCGGCCATCAGCGCAGAGGAAGGGCTCTTAAAGAGGCCCGATATCCGTTTATTAGATGTGAACTTATGAAGTGACTGTTGATTCCATGCACTATGGTGTTGGGATGTGTTGGTCAATACACTGGGGTGGTTGAGAGGTCATCAGCGATGGGGAAGTTATTATCGACGCTGAAGAGGGGCGCCTACTTCCCTTGCCCACAGCACTTGACCCACGTGGTGGCTGACATTACCCGAGAGCTAGTGGATGCGGACTCTTCGATAGGTTGGTCTGGCTTGATCTTGGGGAGTCGGTTCACGCTGGCGGTCTCGCAGATTTTGATTCGAAGTACGTTGTTGATGATGAGCGGGGTACAATAGGTAGAGGGAAGTTTGGTATGGTGTTGGCTTGTTGTCTGAGGCCGGACAAAGGCTTTCCCGGCCGACAACTTTTCGCATTGAAGGTGAGGTAGTTCAAGTCTGGGATAGCACACCTTGGTGAGCCTCGCCAAACTCCCCTTCATTGTAGCTGTGCTAGAGCCTTCGTAATATAGTGACAGATTGTACACGTCAACGGGAAGAAGGATGTGAAGAGCATCGAACGCATACGAGACGAAATACGCGTCTTACGTCGGGTGCGAGGCCACCCCTACGTCATCACCCTCGTAGACGTTGATGACCGAGACCTGAGTCTGGGGTAGAGGTCCTTGGTAGGAGCGTTGGTGCGGCTTTGACCATCAGACACACTGCTGTGAAACTCGTGTTCGACCTCTGTGATGGCGGCGATCTATACGAGAGAGTCAGGCAGGTCACGAGCAGTCCTTCGAGTCGTTGGTGACTGGTGTCGACTAGGTCGGCAACTACTCTAATAGAGAGGCTAAGATACTATTACGGAATTTGACGGGTGAGCAGCGGAGCGAAGCAAATACTGGGAATGTGTGTCTGTTCAGATGGGTTGGCTTTCATCCATAGTAAGGGCCTCATGCATCGCGATTTGAAGCCAGAGAATATACTTATGGTCAGCCGCAGTAGCAATACTGAAATCAAGGTGGGCACTGACTATTGGTGTGACCGACTGTGGTCTGGTTTGGTCCAGATCGCTGACTTTGGGCTGGCCAGGGGATCGGCTGGCTTCCCTCTGCGACTCCCTCGCAGTAGAACTATCTGTGGCTCGGACTTCTATCTTGCACCGGAGATCATCAGACAGGAGGAGTATGTTCTCTTCGAGGAAGTTCTTGACCTGCCTTCAGATACGGCAGGGAGGTCGACATATGGTCACTAGGCGTGATCGCCTATGTTGTTCTGACCGGCTCCCTACCTTTTTACAATGCTCAACTCCATAAACTGTGAGGTGTGGGGTGAGGTTGATACCGAGGGTGTGTTAGGTACCGACAGATTCTCGTCAAGGACATCAACTTGGATATCATAGGAGAAAACTTTCAGCTACTCCTTACTGCTGGTGGGCTCTTCCGCGCGTTTCGGGTGCTCATGAACCTCCATTCAGGGTCGCGGGATTTCATCTGTCGTCTACTGCAGCTGCGGCCCGAAGACCGGCCCGCAGCGGAGACAGCCCTGCAGCATCCATGGCTCAGGTCTGAGTTGTTATTCTCATCGTCATCATAATGGTCTCAGGAAAGACCCCTGGGAACTCTGTGGTGGCACATACGCATGTCCGCATGCTGGGAGTTGACCTTTCTATTTTTCGCTGTTTAGTTGGAAGTATTCATTTGGAAAGAGCATTCTCGCATGGCGGTCTTTGATTTCTGACCCTCTCAGGTCAGAAATCACTCACGATTCAAGATTCAAATCTCTACCCAACGGTCGATCCAGAGTTTTAACCACTGAGTCAGAGTACTTCATCAACTCGGGGGGCAATGTTCGGTCACGGTTAAGGGGAAGTGCTTGAGTAGTAGATCCGATCTCCCCTTGATCAACTAGCTACGACACACCAACCACTGCTAGTAGAAACGCGCTGAGTCTGGGCGCGCGCTTTTTACATACGCGAGCGTTAGGGTTTTGGGCGATCAACCCCCATTGAGTGTCGACACTGTATATCTCTACTGTGGGCTCATGTGACGCCTCCGAAGTAGCTCTATCATCTTCAGTGGATTGTATTCTCATTGTCTAGCTTTGAACGGTGCGATTTCTTACCGTCCTTGGGTCGTTCTGGCCCATCTAGCTACACCTCTCCTAAGTCGAAGAGTTACCGACCTCCCCCTACTGCTAATGGCCTTCTACTCACTAGCGCTGCATGAATCCTTGTCTTCATCGTCGTTGTTGAGATCAGACCAAAGTATGTCGTCCACAATTTTCATTTTTTCCGTTTGTTTTTTCATCTGTCTTCGGGATTCCCCCTGGGCCTCAGTTTTGTGCCCTACGCGATCATTGCTGTGTATGAGCCTCCATTCGTCATTTCTACTCCTAATCGAATCTTATTAGACTCCACAGCATCGTCAGCAATTGTATTCTGGGGTGCTTTTTGTCGTTTCGCGCGACATGGAGCTCACCTCTGGTTCGGCTGTTCTTTTTCTGAATTCTCGATGGGGTCATTTCCCTTAATGTTGTAGACGAGTTATGGTATTTTCAGTTCATTTTTAACACCTTAGCGTCGGAGCCATGTCTGTCCACTTCTTAGTAAGAGCTCCCACACCAGACACCCCAGCGAGCGTTGTGTCCCTGCTACCCTACTACAACCTGCCAGCCAACGTGAGAAGCCTTCGATGGTCCGACAAGCGATCAGTGCGACCAGTCAAGGGAGATGCCACCGATGTTATCGTACGTCTTCCCCCCACCTCCTTGCCGTCGATGATTTCGTGGCGCAGTGACGTTTTGATGAACCTAAGATTTGTTGTTGCCTGGTCAGGGTTCCCTCAACCTCCGTGATGGAGTGTGGCGTAAGAAGAACTTCATCATGAAAGAGCTGGGTCTTGACAAAGGCTTCGAGCCCATCAGAACAGGTGAGACTTGTTCATCAGCCGTGTGGCCGACAGGTGTCTGTTGTAGGGCCGTTCGCTGGCATTCGCAACTTGGGCGCTACGTGTTACGTGAATTCCCTATTGCAAGCTCTCTTCTTCACTAAGCCCTTCCGAACGGCGACCCTCAATCTTCCGACCGCCGACTTGAACGGCCGCAGTTCGGCATTCAATCAGCAGGCCGCTAGCCTGAGGGCACTGCAGGTGGGTCCTCGCCCTCCAGCCACGCCTGACTTGGTCGATTCATTGGTGTCCCTATTGTAGGTGCTATTCGGTGAGATGCAGTGTGGTATCAGCGCAACGTGCGAGTCGTCGGTGACGGCATTCGTGGAGGCGTGTAAGATCCACACTTCGACGCACGAGGACCCTAGTGAGTTGGCTATGCTCTTGCTAAGTTGGCTCCAACGACTGGTGAGTCGTAGTGGTGATGGCAGCGGCGTTGTAGTGTGGCTTGATCAGATTCCGAAAGGAGTTCCTGACTTCGTCGAAGAGACCTTTGGTGGCCTGGTGATATACGAGACGACCTGTCGAAGCTGTGGGTCCATCTCCAAACAGACGGAGGTCTTTGCTGAGATGCGCGTGCCTTTGCCCTACGCCCCTACTTCTGGTGGCGAGGTCCTCCTGGAAGATCTGGTTGCTGACGTTTTTGCTCCAGAGGTGTTCTCGGACGAAAGCCACTACTACTGTTGTGCATGTGGTAAGTACTGCGAGGCGGTCCGTCGGCAGTGGATCAAGTCGGCGCCTCCGTTCCTGTGGATCACCATGCATCGTTATGCTTTCACCGATGGGGTCCGGCGGAAGATTCTGACCGAGCTGTCGTTCCCTCTCACTGGTTTGGACTTGACCCCGTTCAACGCCAGGGTCTACGACTGTGTAGGTGCCCTGGAGCATCACAGCACGGTGGCTCATGCAGGTCACTACACGGCCACTCTCAAGGACCACAGTACTGGTATATGGTGGCGCTTTGATGATGGTCACGTTCGCGAGGTTGACTGGGCTCCGGTCGATGGAGAGCTGCAGGCTGGAGAGTCCCCCTCGGAGCGAGCGCTGAAGAGAAGGCGAACGGCACCGGAGAGAGCGACCTCGCATACGGCGTATATGCTATTGTATGTCCAGCAGGGTTACAAGGTCGACGATTGTCCGGACCTGCCTCCTTGGCTGGCAGCTGAGGTGAATAGGAAGAATGAGGCCCTTAGACTGCCGGAAACCTTCGACCATCAACGCTTGTGTGAGTCGGCGAGTGTGGCACAAGAGACACGCCGTGGGGAGGTGCGGAAGCTGATCACGAAGTTACCACATGCTCATGAGGCTGTGAAGGGTCCTGGTGATCTGGTCTTCGCCCCTGCCTTGGCGTTGAGGGAGTGGTCCAAGGGCACGGACGTGGTCAGGAGCCTGTTGGCTGAGGTTGGGGTGATGAGTAATGTGGACGACAATGAGAGGAACGTATTGGAGTCCCTAAAGGGGGAGATGTTATGCAAGCACGAGCGTGTGGACCCATTGAGTGTGTACGCGAGTCGGTGTAGGTTGATACCAGAGGAAGCGGTGGGGGAGTCTTTGAGGCCAGCGGTGGTGTCGATGACGGGCAAGGATGGTGTATGCGTGGAGTGCTGTCGAGATCTGCATGCTCTAGTGGCCGACTTGAGGGAGTTCAACGAGACTTGCCAACGTCTTCAACTGGAGCCTTCAAGCGCCCCTTGTGCGAGCTGTGTGTGGGTGTGGTTTAAAGCACTGCCTCGTATTAGGCTGGCAAGTGTTGGTAGTAAGAAGACCACTGCTGGGCGGCAGCGAAAGCACTTCGGTCGGACCCCTCCGTCAACGCCCAATAGCTCCCCTCGGCTCACTTCTCTGGGCGGTTCAGCTTCTTCTGGTAAGGTTAGCAACGATGTTATATGGCAGACCCTGGTTCGGGCTAAACTGAGGGAGCCTCGGCCGGCGGCCCCTTGGTCCTCATCGCCGTCGTCGTACTGGGAGCCGAGCCCTTCTCCGAGTAATGGTGATTCTGAAGGCTCCGACACGGTGTCAACGGCGCCTAGTTCTTTGGGGGAGGTGGACCTATGCAGCGGTTGTATATGTGAACATGGTAACCTCAGCTGTGCCCGGCCAACACCGACCACTCGAGTGCTTCGGTCTCGCCGACTCATTGAGAGGGCTATTGAGCAATCTAATGGTCTGTCCACGAGGCTGCCGACGCTCGTGCCGAAGCTACGGATGGATATGTGGATACCCGGGGATGCCCAGGTGTGCCCCGTGTGTCACGGTAAAGGGCCAAAGACGAGGGCTGGCCCTGCTGAGAAGCTGAACGCCGAGTCGTTGGATTTGATGGGCGCGACTACCGGTCTTGGCGGAGGTGGCTCGAGAGAGGTCTATGGCTTGCCTTCGACGCCTGAGTTTGCCGAGGACGGTTTGCCTTTCCCTGTGTTCGACGCTGTCGATTTGGAGGTCCGGTCGAAGGACTGGGGCGGGTCGGTGAGCAGAGGGGTCCGCTTGGGGACGCTACGAGATGTACGGCCGAACACCAGCGGGTATGATATGCGGTTGCAGATTATGACTTTGGGGATGGTGCCGAAAAACGTTAAGGTTAAGTTGGTGTTGCAGGTCTGTAAGGAGACTGACTCGGCTCCTGAGGAGAGGGAACTTGCTGATGATACCAGATTTGGTTACCTTTGTCGCCACCCCAAGATTGCAAAGTTATGGGTGTGTAAGAGCGAGATCGATACTGCTACTGCCAGCCCTACGCCGACAAGCCCTCCGGGGCCGCCTAAGGGGAAAAGGACAGCGCCGTCGGGCTCGACAGCGGCTGAGCGACGAAAGCGACGGAACCAGCGAGCGGAGGGTGGCCTTGTGGGCAGTATCTTCCATGAAGCATTGTCTTGAACTATAGGCGGCTGATGAAGATCATCCGTATCAGAGTAGAGTAGGAAGCGGTGAATTGGAGGCCTCTGTAGGAGAGTTGGAGTAGAGCATGCCCGAGGAGGAGGAGACGCAGAGAGGCCGCCCGGCCTAGACTGTTGTCGGCGTATCTAGTATGATAGTCGTTGTGTTGTGATAGAAATACTTGACCATTCTGGTGATGGTTGTTGGCATCATATTATCTACGGTAATCCTCTGAGGAGTTGAGCTTTTAATTCGGTCATCCTCTCGGGGAATATACATCTCAGCTCTCGCAGCGAGGAGGTAGCGGTGTTGCGTTATAGTCATCCTAGGGGAACTGCCGCTCGCAGATGTTGTGGTTACAATGGCTGGTCCAAACGCAACTTCTTTGAGATTCAAGTGCTATCCTGAAGCGGCGCCTAAGGAGGACGAGTTGGAGAGTCTGCTGCCCTATTATAACGTCCCGAAGTGTGAGGGAGGGGGGAGGGGGGCGAGGGGACGATGTTGGTTCGCAGGCTATCGGAGTTGAAGTGGGAGGTGACCAGGACGGCACGGCATAAGGAGGATCCTCTTGACTTCATGGTGATTTCGGGGGAAGGAATCCTAGGTCGACTTGTGGAAGATACGGAAGAGGTTGACTCAGTGTTGGAATATAAGTTTGCTTTCCTCAGCTGGGCTCGGCAATTTTAGGAGCTTACCTTAGAACCGATAAGAATCCGTCAGAATTTTCATGCTGTCACCAACATATGTAGTTTACCAATGGTAAACTGGTGCACATGGTAAATTACCATGTGCACATTTCCCCCCACACTGGGTCGACTCGTTGTATGTGGGCTCTCAGACGGCTACCAACAAGAGGGAGGGGATCTGGAGTGGCAAGAGTTTTATGAGAACGGAACTGGGCTTAGACAAGAAAACTGAGCAGCTCAGAGTTGGTACGTGTGCACCATCTTGTTGGAACTTACTTTTCCCCCAGGCAGTCGTGCAGGCCTCCGTAACCTTGGGGCTACGTGCTATGTGAACGCTCTCTTGCAGGCGCTGTTTGCCATAAGGCCTTTCCGATACGGTATATATGCAATACCTCGGGGAGAGGAGGGAGTGGAAAATGACGATAGAAAATGGCTCAGGACCATGCAGGTGGTATTTTGAGACTTTTGTGAAACTTATGTTGGATGGCAGATTCTCTTCGCCGAAATGCAGGAAGGAGTGTCTGCCAGTTGCAGCACTTCAGTCGAGGCCTTCATTACAGCGTGCAAGGTAGTATGGCTCGGCAGCTTCCCTGTGGCATCTGTCGGCTTCGACCGCTCTCTCTTGGTTGTCAGTTGAATTCTGCAGTGCAAGAGGACGCGAGCGAACTGGCGACAATGCTCCTGAGTAACGTGGAGAGTAAGGTAGTAGTGACATTGGGAGGGCCCGGAGGAGGGTGTTGGACGTACGATCTTGTTGGTCGTTGTTTTAGATTCCCCCGGGTTTCCCTAACTTCGTCCAGGATACGTTTTGTGGCAGCATCCGGTATAGCACGCAATGCAGTCAATGTGGCAATAGCGTACAGCGGTCCGAGCGGTTGTCAGAAATTAGAGTTTGCCTGAACTCATCGGAACCGTTGAAGTTGGAGGACTCCTTGGCGAGGACGTTCGAGAAGGAGGCTTTCTCGGATTACCACTGTTTGAATTGCGAAGGTCGGGTGGAGGCCCTTAGGGGTCAGTCGATCGAGAAATTCCCGGAGGTTTTGATAATTGTCATACAGCGATACATCTTCGAGGAAGGGGAGAGGAAGCGGCTGGCGGCCGAGATAGAGTTCCCTTTGGAAGGCCTGGATCTGACGCCCTACGTCACTGACAGGGAGGGGGGAATTTCGGGGCGGCGCGCGGTATATAAGTGCACGGGTGTTTTGGAGCACCATGGGGCTTCGGCGAACTCGGGGCACTATACGGCGACGCTGCTGACGGGGGAGGGGGGAGGGATGGATGGTCTTCAACGATGAGAAGGTCGGCACTCATGAATGGACGGTGAAGGAGGGCCCGAGGAAAAAGCGGAGGCTTTCGAAAGGAAGGGCGAAGCGGAAGTCTATGCGGAAGCAGGAGGATGATGATGATGATTGTACGATGGTAACTGAGAGTAGCAGCGGCTCAGGGAAGAGGTCTCCGACTTTGGAGGATACGATTGACGAGGCATCACCGGACGCGCCAACGGGGAGCTCGAAAACTGCATATATGCTGATTTATACGAGAGAAGACGCCGTGGTGAATGCGGAGGGGGCAGCTGTCGAGAAGGAGGAGGAGGAAACGCTATTACCACGATGGCTCAAGGAAGAGGTTGGAGAGATCAACTCGAAGGTGACAGAGATTGATGGGCCTCTACTGGACCTACTTTGAATCTTTTGTAGGTGACCTCGGATATTGAGCATCTCGAACAAGCGGCCAAAGCGGTGGAATCGGCAAGAGACAGTCGGCAGGAGCAAGTGAAGTCCTTTATGTCGACTGTTACGGCCCTTAAGGAATCCACTGGTGCCTCTTTGAACTCTCTTTCCTTCATCGCGTCAAAGTTCATACTAGAGTGGTGGACAGGGGAGGATGTGAAGGCCAAGTTGGAGGAGCAATTCGGTGCCGATCGGCAGAGTAAAGGGTGTGTGTCGATAGGCGAGTCGCCGGCGAGAGTAGCGGCTGAGGTGAAGGGCACCCTTCCGAGCGCGGAGATTCGGTGTTCTCATGGGAGGGTGGACCCGGTGGCGGTATTTCGTGGCGCAGTGAAGGTGATCCCATCGCCTTTAGTACAGCCTGAGTTTGAGGCGCTAGTGTTGCCTGCACAGAGAGCATTGTGTTACGAATGCTGTGAGGACTTGTATGAAAAGGAAAAGCTGTTAAGAGCGCTAGAGGGGCGGTGTCTTGAGACGCTCTCTCCCTCTGTCGGGTGTAAGGGCAGCGGGGGGCAGAAAAAGGCGAGTACCACTGAGATGGTGGTAGTGAATAAATCGAATATTCCTAGTGTGCCCTTTGGGGGAACTAAGGCGGCTTCTAGTCGCCTCAGAATCAGCCTCAAGGTGACGCCAACTGTGTCGGGGGTGTATGATGACTCACGGTTTTGGAGGATAATCATCCAGTATTTAGTTCGGGGGGAAAGCGATGTTCAGGAGAGCGTGGACCTTGCGGAAGGTCTAGTGTGCCCTCATGGGAAGACCTCGGACCATGCGGAGTCCAGCAAGTACGTTGGGCGTCCTATGGAGTGCGTGGAGAGGCTTATCGATGCGTCGGAGCAGCTTGCTATGGCCCTACCGGGAGTTCAGCCTAAGCTTGAGATGAGCCGTTGGGTAATGCGGTCGGAGCCCCTCTGCCCAGAGTGCAACAAAGAGAAATTAGAGGAAGCCCAGCAGGCCGGGGAGGAGCGCGAAAAGTGCCATGAGCTGCTCGAAAGCGATGGGAAGGCGGAGCTGGACGACATACCGACTGACTTGGACGGCGGCGGCGGGTGGTCGTATCTGTTGCCGAAGAAATGGTTTTTGAATTGGCGGGAGTATCTGAAAAGGTTTTGCAGGGGGGGAAAAGAAAATGGGAAAAAAGAGGAAGCGAAGAGTGTTAGGAAAATCTATCGCTCGCTGCTTGTGTGCGATCATGGCAATTTACGGTTTGACCCGAGGAGTCGCGGCACCTACGACAACAAAATGGTGGTGGTCTTGAATGAGAAGGAGGGGCGTTATATCGAGGAGAAGTACGCCAATGGAGACAACCCTCTCCCTAAGGTAGGCGCTCAGTCGTACTGCCATCAACGCGCGTTGGAATATATGTGTGCGGTTTCCTCAGCTGAGCTTAGCAGTTAGGTATAAGTATTCGGTAAAAAATGCCAAAAAATTCCTAAAATTTTCCATACTATCACCAATGTAGTTGAAGATGTACATATTTTCACGTACTGGCCCAGGGTGGCTGAGTTTAGGTCCGTCGCGTGGCAGATTCCGATGGTTTTGTATTCGACCCTCCCGTATGCGATGAAGGCTGCTGCACTACTCTCACCGAAAGCAACGAACTTAACAGTCTTCGCTCGGGCAAAAGGGTACCTCATCCTGATACGGTCTACACTGATGTCACGATGAAGGTCCGAAGGCAGACAGGACGGTTCGGGCGGGGGACTCCTATGAACAGTGTTGAAAAGGTCTCCAGCTCCTCGACTGGCTACGACTTGAAAATGCTCATGTTGAGCCAGGGCGTGATTGACTTGCCCCCGCGGTGCTTCTCTCTGTGTATCAACTCGGACGGCGTCACCCAAACTGTTCATTTGAACGACGATACTGTTCTTGGGAAGGTGTGCAGCTGGCCCAAGGCGGCGTCGCTGTACGTTACTGTGGATCCCTCTATAGAGCTGAGCTACGACGAACGTATGAGTGAGGTCTTCGCAGTGGTCGATCAGTACAACGAGCAACAGAAGGCGAAGTCACGGCCTGACTCAGATGTGGCCATGGGTGATGATGATGATGATGTTGTCACTCTAGACGACGCTGATCCGCCCCCTCCTCGCCATCGAGATGAAGGAGGCCTTCAGGGTAGCGTCTTTCGTGATCTGCTTCCCCCTTCCTCCTCCTCCCCTCCCTCAGCGGCTACCCCCGCTACTGCAAGTGCTGCTGCCACAATCTGTTGATAATAATCGAGTTTCATCTACCCCATGGTGGTCTTGAGTGATGATAGTCCTAGAGGGTGAAGGGAGGGGAGACGTGCCTCTAGCAGGCGATCTAAGTCAGGACTGGGGACCTCATCTGGGTGGCACTTCGCGCTCACTCTATAAGGATTCCTCCATAGAGTGTGACCTCGTCCTTCTACGGGGGCTACTAGAAGAATAGAGGGTGCAATACTCTGCAGGCTGCTCGGGAACTGAGGAAGGCCAGCTCACGGAAGGGCAATTTTGAGGCGCGTGACGATCGATGACGTGTGGTAGAAGTAAACGTTAGCGTAGCTGAAGACGGCTCCACACGGCGGATAATTTAGCGTATTCTGCCCACTTCTCTCCTCTGAATGGTGTCGTGTTGAGAGTGGGGGGAAGGTTGCATAAAATCAGCACAGTGTCTCTCCAAGTAATGGCCTCTGACCTCGCTCGACTCAAGGCCACCGGCTTGCCTTATGCCCCTGAGAAGGCGTTGAAGAGACGAATCAATACGTAAGAACGCCCTCGACGTCGACCCCACAGGAGCTTTTGCTGTCATCAGTTACGTCGCCGAGATAGTATCATCCACTACGTCGCCCATTGGGGCCTGCTTGATCCTCGATACGGACCACCTCCTCACCGCAGAGGCCCTAATCGAGAATGCCCATGTGGCCCCCAAGTCCATCCTTATACCCAACCCGGACCCACAACAGCTCAGTGGCATGCTGGAGATATACGGCGACTTGAATACCATTCAGGGAACCTCTCATGAGCTACTGCGTCCAACTGGCGGGATCGAAGACCATCTCAAAGGCCGACTGCTCCGTTGCGTTTATCTGGACTACAACGGCAGCTTTGGGCGGGACGGTTACAAGGCCGGCAGGAAGAAGCGCGACGACCTGAAGTATCTCTTGGAGGGCCACCTGATGGCCTCCCCCTGCGTTCTCGCTATCTCCTTCTCTATGAGGGGCATCGGGGAGACCTTCCCCTTCGAGCATTGGTATAATGTTAAGGACTATGTTCAGTCTGTTGTGATGGAGCAAGGTGACCTTCACATAAAGTGGCTGGACTGCCTCCGTTATCGCCACAACCCGAGAAGCTCGCCGATGATGTTCCTCAGCGCAATTACGTGGCGCGGTGACGCTTCAGGACCCACTGGGTCCCCACGGCTAGTCCTTGATGGCAGTGAAGCCCTTTGGATGGAGCGCATCGATACAGAGGCCGAGAAGCAGTGCGACACTGGACTGGCTTACCCACGATGGATGGCTGAAGCCGCACTCGATCTTTGCAGAAGGTTCGAAGTGAAAACAGCTTATACCACCGCTCCTCACACTCCCCTCGGCCAAGTTGTCGAGAATCTGTTCTCAACCACTGAAATGACGATGCTGTGGGATTCGATCCCGCGTCCTCGGCATTGGCTCGATGAAGATGCGGCGGTTGATACACCCGATATAGTCTGGTGTTGCGAAGAAGGCATGATGCACCTTCGCGGTCGACGCAAAAGCGGCTTGCGGGAAGACTTCAAAGTTCTTCTGCAGTCGTCCGAGAAGCCCAAACTTCTCCTCTGGAACTTCAGCTACAGCAACGTCGGCGAGAGATGGAAGCATGAGGAGCTGTTCAGGTTCATAGCCGACGTTGCCGAGGCCGGAGGTACGCCACTGGCCACATTCAAGTACAACTCCCCGAGTTCGGCGGTTTACTTCGTCGCGGTCTCGTTCCATGGGGTAGTAGACACACCCTTCCCCGACAACTGCAAAGCCGTCGGGTTGTCTCCTGTTGATGTGAGTATTGTAGAGCATACGAAAAAGCAGGAGCGTGTTGACATACCGGTATCTAAATACCTCCGGGCCTTCGCTCACTCCCTGGAATTGCCTCCTACAAGTAGCGTTGTGGTCACAGAGGGTCCTTCCCTATGTTGGTGCAGCCGACTTCTCGAGACCTTCCCACAGTGGCAACTCTCGGTGAAGTCCAACGACCCCGTCGAGCTAGACTTGATGTCTCGTCACAAGCTCGCGTCCTCAGTGTCCTCCACCTCTACCCTACCAACTGACTGTGACGGGTTCGTGCTACTCTATGACCATTCTTGGACGGACGATGTGGTCCGCGAGATTCAACAAGTCCTAGCTCCTGGTCGGTTCTACTGCATTGGATACCATCTTGTAGGCCAGCCGAGCTCGTATCTCCTAGAACCCGTATCGTGGTTGCATCGAACTCTCGAGGAATGTTCGACGCCATACACTCTCGTGAGCATCATCCTGTGCCGAAGCAGTACCCCTTATGTCTACGTCATCTTCCATACACTCAGCGGCACCACCAAGGTCCATGAGGGCCTCGACAAACTTCGCCAGCTGAAATTCACTGTATATGAGGACTGGCCCACTGAGGTCGATGGAGCGTTCGCCAGCCGCGTTGAGAAAGTACTCGTTAGAGGTTAATTCACGTTTCTCTCTTATAGTCGTTTCGTGTTTTACTATACAACACAACGAGGGGACTCTCGATTGATGCATTACTGTACTATACAAAAAGTCACTTCATCACGAGAAATACGAGAGAGGGGCCCGTGAGGGCTGCTACCAGTATCCCGAGGATGCCCAGCATCACGGCAACTACTCGGCGGGTTCTTATGGACCATATACACCGATGGTTGTCTGATCTGCGTGGGAGCAACGCTTCTCCCCTCCTTTTAGCATCCAGTTTAGCCGATGCCCACATGCAGATAGCTGGGAACCACTGAACCGTGAGAATAGAACCGATAGCTGAGATGACGGATACAGCTTCAACGAGAGAGTTAAACCACAAGAAGAGACAATAGGAAATGATGATGATAGCAGATGTGGCCAGCCAGTTGAGCTGCTCCGGAACGTTCAACCTCGTATCGATGATCTGCCGTAGTGGATGCAATAAGAGCGGCGTTCGAGTGATGTTCACGAAGGCCATCAGGACACGACACGTGTCGAAAATCAACGTCCGCGGAAGCGCCATCAGAAGGTCGGGAGCCCTGCCGTAGAGGAACAGGGGGCTGGAGGAAGCACAAGTTGCGAAGATGATGTACATCACGAAGGCCCACGATAAGGCAATCACCAACAGAAGAGGCATCTTGGGTCGATCGACAGGCTTGAGCTCACCGTAAAGGCATGGAAGGTTGACGTGCATAATGAAGGAGAAAACACCAGCTGATGCTGCCTAAAAGAGATCAGTGAGAAAATGCATGTTGGAAAAGCGTTACCTGTGAGAATTGAACCCACGGCCTTGTGGTGTCCAGCGATGGCGGTACGAGTTGTTCGTCCATCACATCTCGTGTATAAGGATTGAAGATAGCCGTGAAGACTACTGATACCCATATTAGTAACATGAGGCCGACTCCGGTATACGAGGCGAACCTCACCCCATGGAGGGATCTAGGCAGGGAAGCCCCCCATCCTGCCAACGCTGCCAAGCCCCCCAGCGTCCATCGGGGGACCGTCGGAAAGTAGGAATGGAGCGAATCGAACGACACTACCAAAGTCATACTGATGACCTAAAACGCATTTCGGGATCATGATCATGATCCCATGGGCTACCCCGAAGAGCACGATGACCAAGGCGACATCGATGGCCACTGGGATCGTGCGGCCTTTGAAGAGGCGGGTCGCGAGGGCATAGTAGCTGTACTCCTCCAGGTACCCCGACAGGACCATTGTCAATACGTACCTGTGGTCGGCATAAACCCAGAAGGGTGAGCGTGTCCCTACGCTGAGAGATAGAGGCTAGGACAGCTCCTATGAAAATGATGACCCTGTGAGGAATCCAACAACCCCGAACACATAAGGCAGGGCGAACATCCTGAATGATGGCGAATACATACACCAGTAGCAGATCCGAGCGGTACCAAGACCAACCATAGTGTTGACTATGTTGAATACCGTGCTGAGAGGCGTCGAGTAGCCATGACCCTCCAGGGTAGTCTGAGGAAGGGCCACTCAAAGTGAGCGTACCGAAAGGGCCCTCACCAGGCTCTTCAGGGCCGCCGACTCGTAGGAGGGCAGCTCCTGTGGCGCGAGGAACGGACTGGTCTCAACACCCATTGCAACAACTTCCTGACGAGCGTATTTTTCCTCAGGAAAATTCCAAAAATCAATGTTTCGACCATAGAATGATAACTCATCACTCTGTCCTACTACGGTTTCAACTTCATTACTCGAGTGCTTCACGTGAAACATTAATTTTCCGATCTGCCCGAGAGAAAAGCGACGATCATTCTACCACTGACTCAACACCGTTTCCAATGGTCGAGAAACGTAGATAGAGTATTGGCCTTCGATAGGGCGTAGGTCTAGGACTACACGAGGTTGGCTTCCTCACGGAGGTACTCTCCAATATCGGACTGATGGTATCTGCATAGCCCAAGTCCCGACAGCCATGATCACCAGCTTCTAATACACAACGATCTGTTCTGGTCCTGCCGTACGGCACTCGCCAACGCTCTTAGCGGTGACACCAAAGCCCAGTGGCACATCCTGTTCATTCAAGATGACCACCCCGGTGTTAGCAGGAGTATCTTCAGTAACTCGACGGAGATGTGCCTACAATCATCCTTCCCGATGAGCCATTAAGATCGATACATTACTATTCATGATAATGTTGACACTATATGGCGATATAAATACGAGGAATTTATGGTAACATCAATGACGATAACAATAATTAGTATTCACAATCATAAGGAACTATTGATATTAGATAACTACACCTTTTCTCGATCAACTATAACCTTAGGTCGATCAATTTGAACAGATTTCAATTCTGTTAAAACATCGCCGCCTAATTTTAAACATAACGCAAGGCATTTTAATATTTGCGTCAAATTCAAAATTATCGTCAAAGTCGATTTAACCGCGAGCAATCAACTTCAACCTTTGTCCTCAAATTTCAAATCCAAAACCCGACTCGGGACCCCTTTTTAAATTGATTCACCTATGTTGATCGAGAAAGGCGTAGATCATCTGGTACTACCTTCACAACGTGATTGCCATATACGTAACTTTGCTCTCCAGCGGGCTTGACCCAAATCTTGTGCTGAGGACATCAAGATACCCCCACCACCAGCAGCAGCAGACCAACATGCCTTACCACGGCCAACTTAGCAAGGTAGTCCAGACACGTAATGTGGAGTCTAAACTTCCTCGAATGGGTGAACTTCCCGAAACACACGCCGGCCGACAGAAGGCATTTCCGCGGGATGTGCTGGGCTTTTCGAAGGAGATTTTCCGACATGTAGAAGACCCTAAACGCAATTATCAGAGGCCCTCACCCTCCTCCCGCTACTACCGGTCTTTGTGCAGTCTGAAGACGTAATTTTCGCCATCAGCTCGGTCGACTAGCAGTTGGAGGTTCGATCCCAGGAACTTCTTCAGCTTCTCGAACACCTGCCTGGTCTCGTCCTCTGTGAGAGCTCTCATTCTACGAATACGTAAATGCTATTCAAGGCGATACCTTTCCCCCCACGACTTTAACACAAACCTCAGTGGACTACTCGAATAATTAACCTTATGATGAACTCTCATCAACCACCATCCAGGAGTGAGCGACATATGCGAGATATAGTGGCTCGGAGGACGGATGAAAAACGGCACCAGAGAGACCTGGCTCCTCCTATACGTCACAAGGAGAGTAACGAAGGCTACCATAAACCCTCACAGTGGCTATCGGTGGCACGAGTAAGGTAATCAAAGCGAGGACTGTTAGCTCGTGTATCCCTTTACTGCGAGACTTTATCAGATCCTCGTTGTCAAAATCAATCACCAATCATCGTCATCATCAATGACCACAGTTTCCTCGATAACAGTAGTAGGACTGTCCTCAATCACCAGCGGAGGCTGCTCTACCACGACAGTTGTAGAGGGTTGTTCCATCGCGCTTCCTACCATCATACCTCCCAGTAACCCAGCCGTACCCGCCAGCATTGCCGTGCCGAGGCCAGCATCAGAAGGTTGAGGGGCTCCCGAGTCGACAACAGTGGTAGTGTGAGTTTCTACCACATGGTTCTGGACGACGGGGGGCTGCGTGGTGGTCACCGAGGCTGTAGGCTGCTGATTTTGAGCTATGGGATAATACTGGCCATCGGAGCCAAGGACGGCGACTCGACCATCCTGCAAAACGACTTGATGGGGCTGGGCAGGCTGAGGACCACCAGCAGCAGTAGGTTTGACCTCCTCTACTGGTTGAGCACCGTAGGTGTAGTTCTGAGGGGCGCCAGGCGCGGCATAGGTACTGCGAGTTACCGTAGTAGTATTAGCAGCTGGAGGAGGCAGCGGTGTGGTAGAGGCAGGTCCGTCGAAACAACAGCAGAGGTTTCCCATATGCTTCTTGAAATTGGAAAAGGAATAACAACAGAAAAACTGAAATCTAACGTTTATGCAAAATAAACGGTGCCACTTTCCAATGACGCGCGCCCAAACACCCCCCCCCCCCACACGTACCTGTCGACGGGAGGCTCTATCAAAGGAATCATACCGCCCATCTCAGGAGGAACTGCAGGCCTTGTATCAAGCTCGATTATGAGCTATTCCAAGCTGCTTCGATAAGCTCCTACGAGGGCAGTGGCACATTCGTGAAGCCATACAGATTCTGTGATCGAATTACCGTAGGTGTCTACCTGCGAAAGCTTCTCTATGGTCTTATACACACTGCATATAGCCTGCAGAGTTTCATATACTTCGGTGACGTGATTTTGATTGTTCACGCCTCAGGCACAATTTTTTGGCTCGCCACGAAATTGCCATCTTTCGTCACAAGCTTCCATGAGACTCTAGCCTCAGTTATACAATTAGGTGGGGGTGAGGTAGCATGAGGTCCCTCCGTTAGGTTCCTTATCCCACAACGCGCAAGGGTGCCTTCTCAAGTGAGGTAACTTCATAGGTGAGGGGTCATCTCCTTGAGATCCTTACGTAAGGTGCCATGAGGATCCGATTCGGCAGCTCCTGATCAAGGAGATGTCGAAGAGGAGATCCCTCTCACGCCGACATCCTCAAGGTGCCGTAAGGCTGCCCCGATGGTGTCTTACAGCACATTCTCCATGTTCATTGAATCTATTGTGGGTCAATTTAGAATCGATTCTAGCATCGTATTATACGTGTAATGAGCAATTCTGGAAACGTTTCCGAGTTTCGAGATCGGTTTATTGAACGACCCCATTGTCGCAATCACCCAATCATTCTGCAAAGTTAAAACAGAAAAGTTTGCTGTGTTGCTAGTGATTCCTACGTAGGTGAATCGACGAGAGTGAAATCCTGGACGACAGAGGAACACAACGCACACTGAGAAGTACACAGAAGATACCTAAGTACTTCAATCGAGGCTAGACAGATCACATACAAAGAAGATGAGTGAATTGTTATAAATCCTGTGGGGCATCTGAAAGCATACCCTGATGATTCATCAGGGTATGCTTTCTCTCCCCCCGAGGGTATGCTTCTCCTCGTACAGTGACGGTCAATAACGCACTCTGTGATTGTACTAGTTGTCGAGTAGGAGAACACAAAAAAACTACAACACCAACACAACAACAGACAACCACATATGACCCGTTCGGTCAAAGTCTCGAGGAGATGGGGACAGGTGCTTTACTCGCACGACGGCATCGCTAGTGAATGAACCGCTACACCTGATGAATTATACCATCTCCCAAGTTTTTTTTGGTTTGCTCTCATGGTCCGCAATCGCTCGCACCACTCTCGATCAACAGTAATAAATCAACGACGAAATGCCTTACGTCGTCTTCGTCGTGATCGTACACAAGATGCCCGTGAAAGGCAAGAAGCCCTCTTCCCCAACACAGAGCTCCCTACCGATCTCCGTCAATCTCAACTTGATTACTATGCTTCCTTAGCACGGATGGTTGACCGCCAAACAGACTGTATGGATCAACTAACCGATGGTTCGTCACGGGCCTCGCTATGCCATTGGTTCGCAAACTACCCATCTACATCCATACTTATGTTACGCCCCATACGAGATGCTCTTGATCATGAAGTTGACTCTCTGCTGAATGCAGATCCCTTCAATACTGCATTTACATCATGTTTGAGTTTCGATCGTACGACTCAAGGTACCAACAAAGAGTTCCAGACCTTGCTGAAGGATAAGGTTCTCCCAGCTGCCTCTCGGCTCGCCTACCATTGGTCGCAACTTCTCAGCTGCTCCGCTGATACTGCTCCTGAGTCCCCCTTGCGTGTACAACTGGTCAGAGCTCTTCTACGTGATCTTT
>NW_003216498.1:151747-155276 GCF_000006405.1 Perkinsus marinus ATCC 50983 | reverse complement strand
CTCGCCACGAAATTGCCACCTTTCGTCACAAGCTTCCATGAGACCCTAGCCTCAGTGATACGATTAGGTGGGGGTGAGGTAGCATGAGGTCCCTCCGTTAGGTTCCTTATCCCACAACGCGCAAGGGTGCCTTCTCACGTGAGGTAACTTCGTAGGTGAGGGGTCATCTCCTTGAGATCCTTACGTAAGGTGCCATGAGGATCCATAAGATTCGGCTGCTCCAGATCAAGCAGATGTCGAAGAGGAGATCCCTCTTATTAAGAGGGATCTCCTTAATCGGCTCCACGCGGGTCGGCTTAATAAGCCGACCTCCTTAATGTGCCGTAAGACTGCCTCGATGGTGTCTTACAGCACATTCTCCATGTTCATTGAATCTATTGTGGGTCAATTTAGAATCGATTCTGGCATCGTATTATAAGTGTAATGAGCAATTCTGGAAACGTTTCCGAGTTTCGAGATCGGTTTATTGAACGACCCCATTGTCGCAATCACCCAATCATTCTGCGAAGTTAAAACAGAAAAGTTTGCTGTTTTGCTAGTGATTCCTACAAGGAATCGACGAGAGTGAAATCCTGGACGACAGAGGAACACAACGCACACAGAGAAGTACACAGAAGATACCTAAGTACTCTGACTCACAACCACCACAGTTCTCTCCCCCAGAGGGTATGCTTCCCCTCGTACAGTGACGGTCAATACCGCACTCTGTGATTGTACTAGTTTGTCGAATAGGAGAGACACTGATGACAGTGAAGAGCACAAAAAAAACTACAACAACACCAACACAACAACAAACAACCACATATGACCCGTTCGGTCAAAGTCTCGAGGAGATGGGGACAGGCACTCTACTCGCACGACAGCATCGCTAGTGAATGAACCGCGGCACCTGATGAATTATACCATCTCCGAAGTTTTTTTCTTCTTTCGGTTTGTTCTCATGGCTTGCAATCGCTTGCACCACTCTCGATCAGCAGTAATAACTCAACGACGAAATGCCTTACGTCGTCTTCGTCGTGATCGTACGCAAGATGCCCGTGAAAGGCGAGGAGCCCTCTTGAAGAGGGCCTCTGATGCCGCCTCTTCCCCAACACAGAGCTCCCTACCGATCTCCGTCAAACTCAACTTGATTACTATGCTTCCTTAGCACGGATGAGTGAGGTTGACCGCCAAACAGACTGTATGGATCAGCTAACCGATGGTTCGTCACGGGCCTCGCTATGCCATTGGTTCGCAAACTACCCATCTACATCCATACTTATGTTACGCCCCATACGAGATGCTCTTGATCATGAAGTTGACTCTCTGCGGAATGCAGATCCCTTCAATACTGCATTTACATCATGCTTGAGTTTAGATCGTACGACTCAAGGTACCAACAAAGAGTTCCAGACCTTGCTGAAGGATAAGGTTCTCCCAGCTGCCTCTCGGCTCGCCTACCATTGGTCGCAACTTCTCAGCTGCTCCGCTGATACTGCTCCTGAGTCCCCCTTGCGTGTACAACTGGTCAGAGCTCTTCTACGTGATCTTTCCGTACCCGGTGATCGCGAGGATACTCTCATTTGCGATGAGATTCAGCATGGTTGCAATATTGGTATGCGCTATCCTATTTCACCCTTGAGATTATGGCCACCGGATCAAGGTCCGAAACATTCCGGTTTTTCTTTAGACCTCTGGTCGGCACAACCTTAGCAGAACTATCAGTCGTGCGACAACCTTGCTAACCAAGTCCGAGAGGCTTTGGATTCAGAAGTGTCTCATTACCATATGCAGCGACTTGACACTCCCCCAGCGGATTCTGTCTTTACAAAGCTAGCATGTGTGGTTAAACCGTCTGGTAAACTCCGCCTCATTGATGACCTTCGCAGATCGGGAGTCAATGAGCGTTTGAAGTGTACGGAGACTATTGCTCTGCCTGGACTTATGTCGGCTGCTTTGATGATACATCATATGACTGCTATGCTGCGAAACACTTCAGATGACCTAGTCTGGATCGAGACCGATATTGCTGCAGCCTTCCGACATGTACCTGTGGCACTCGAAGACAGGAAGTATTTACTCAACGAGGTTGGCGGAATACTCTCTTAGCATATCCGTCTACTCTTTCGGTCTTCGTAGCTCTCCATTATTGTGGTGTCGCTTGTTGGGCGCTGTCCATAGAATTATCAAGAAACTCGTTTGTCGGGAATCTTTCGATGGAGCCGGTATCGTTTATGTCGACGATCTAGGTTGGATCAGCACACGTTCTCGTGCATCTCGAATTTTGCTCGAGATTTTATTGATATATGCAGCACTCGGTCTGGAGTTGGCTTACGAGAAACTACGTGCCAGTACTACTCCACATAGCTTGGGTTATCAGTGAGATCTGTGCACATCCACTGTGCTAGTGTCGTCCGATAAGCGTCAGCGGTTACTGGAACAACTCAGTCAAGTCCTACACCCTGTCTCTGCCATTCCCACGAGCTCATTTGATAAACTAATTGGTAGACTGACATGGCCAACCCAGATCCTACCACGGCTGCGACTTCAACTTGGCTCATTATATGCTATCCAAGCGTCCATTAGAAAACAGTCTACGGCACTGTCGAATTGGTCGAGCTGCAAGAACAGCAGTGGAGTTGTTCATCGACATTCTCTCACGGCCAACTCTCACAGTGAGAGTCTCACTAATATCACGGCTTCTCAGCTACTAGGATGGGAACTCCCGTTGGCCATGGTGTAACTGTTGTCGTGTCAGATGCTTCCCTTCATGGTCTAGGAGGCGTTGTTCTTGACCTCGACGATTCGGATGCCATAAGCGACCTCCAATGGTACGCTGCGCAATACACCGAATTCCCTCAAGTAATTGCTCGTCTGCAATCCCTTTTCTCTATCTCAAGCGCAGACATATGTCCCTTGGAGCTTTTAGCAGCGGGGGTGGGTGTGAGTCATGCTTTGAAGCGTTCTCCAAGCTCAATAACGGTCCTGTGCGATAACACCCCCACTGTTCATGCTATCAACAACAACAGAGCAGGGTCTCACCGTCTTCGCCAGTTGCTACACTATTTTTCCACAGCTTGGCCAGTTGGTGGCTATGTTCTTCGTGCGCATCATATCAGTAGCGATCGTAATTCGCTCGCCGATTTCCTTTCCCGCACTTCTCATCGAGATCTTGGTGCAGATATGTCCCCATTAGGTGACGATAATTGATCTCAGTAATGATCTTCGTATGGTCTATTCTGATCTCTCTTTCGAATGTCTTTCCCACCTTTGCGCGTTGACTCTTCCTCTTCATATTGAGAAGGTGATTGATGGCTTGCGACGTACAGTTTAACACTCTTTCTCCTCCTATTCTACTCCCTGAGCAATGACCCCAGCTATTCTGCCGTCGGTGGCACGAGAGTTCCGTAACGGACGCAAGCCGCCAGCCCCTCGAATCAAGCCTGCTCTACCCGTGTCACCTTTCGACCGCCCGGCACCTTCTTCGTGGCCGATGCGCTCACCTCCTGCTGCGCTACTACCACGTCGTTCTCCCAGTCTACCTTTTCCG
>NW_003216498.1:147907-151647 GCF_000006405.1 Perkinsus marinus ATCC 50983 | reverse complement strand
ACTCAAGCTTGTTCTGCCTTCCGGAAGGGAAGATACACGGATAGCCTCCTTAGCGGGTACTTTCGCCATTCTTCGGCTGAAGGAGGTCGCTTCACTCACCCCTGCTGACATTCACATTGGTCACCAGGGTCGTTATCTGCCGCTACACGTACGGTCGTCCAAAACCGAGTCGGTTTAACCGACCAAGCTGGTACCGGAACCGTCGTCGACGACGACTCGTCGTCCTCGGCTGTTCGCAAGATCTCAGTTATCACGACGTCTGTTCGGATGAACTCTGCGCCATGCACCAACTTTACCGGCTAGTGCAGAAGGGACCGCAGAGGCATCACAGACTGTGATTCACAGTCCTAGGGTCTTCGGCTCGACATATAACCAACTGTCAACCGACATAAAATTTTTGGTGAGTGCTGTCTTCCAGAATGTGAGCCCGGACGTCGAGGTGGGCAGAAAAACCTCTCATAGTATGCGGAGGACTGGCGTGGGTGACCCACGGCGGGTCTACTCGCTGATGCAGGGGTGCCTTTGCCTGTGATAGCCGAGTACGGGCGGTGGAAGGACACGTCGGTCGTAGAGAAGGTGTACATGAGGGATCACACACAGCGAACCCTGAGGGAACTCAAGTTCGCTCAACTCATGTCAGGCCATACTCATACTAAGCCGAGCTGGTCCTCTTAGACCACACTATCGGAACCATCTTCGCCGGAGCTCACTGTTCTGTCCTTGCAAACGGTGGTTCAGGCAGTCAACGACAACACGCCGAAAACTACGCCTCTAAGCGGTACTCAGACGAGCAGCCTAGCTGACAGATCGTCGACCGGAGGCGGCGGGGCGACTTGTTATCCTGCACAGGATACAGAGACTGAAGTGCCCGTAGGGGAGCAGATGGCGGACGCAAGCACATCTGCAATAGATGTGAAGTTCGACTGGTAGGAGAAGAAAGGTTTCAGCCGAGACTGAGACACCTGTTCTTATTATATGTTACTTGTTACCTGTTTCTGATGACTTGATCGCTATGAGCTTTGGGTTCGCTCAGTAAACTCACAAATGACGAACCAGATAATCTCTCGTCTAACTACAACGTACAGCTACAGGTGGAGCCGACTCAGGCTAACGGAAGCAGCTCACGTGACCGAGGAACGGGACGAGGATAGGAGGTAGGATGCGGAGGTCGCCCAAAAGAGGTGTCGACTGGACCCCAGGCACTGGAGGACACCAGTGGTGTCACACCACCTAGGCGAACCTCCTCCTCCTAGTGGACAAGATGGTCAACTGCAGCGTGCTGCTTGCACCTCAGTAATGACCACCTCGTCCACCCTCTCCCATTCCTCTGAGTCATGGATTTCACGCCCTCCTAGGCTCTTACTATTAGTAAGTTACTAATCAAGTGCGCGATTTCAAGGATGTACACTTTACTTGACCATCGCATCGGTCCATACGCTATCCGTCAAGTAACGCGTCGAATGCTGCAGGGTTTCTGCCAGTATTGGTCGGGTATGTTCGAAGGAGGTAAAACCAACTGTTCGTAAATAAAATACCCTACCCGGGGATCGAACCCGGAATCTCCACCTTAGGAGGGTGGCGCCTTATCCATTGGGCCAGCAGGGCGATAACATCTTATAGAGCGATCCTCACTCGTTAATGGTCCACTTGCAAGAAGTCACCTAATGGCTCAAGCAAGAATCACTGCGGCTCATCCAACATACTCCTGAAGCTCAGGAGACGGGGAGAGTCAAACGGAGACCAACAGCCTTGTCAGTATTGACCACGGCAGTTTCTACAGGTTTGGCCTTTCCTTCATCATGACCGGACTCTTCGTTGATCCACAATCTGCGCTCCTGCTCGCATTGCCTGCTCTCGATATCTCCCATTGGAATTCTCTCTCGAAGACGAATGGCGGGGCAACGTCCCTGATGTTGCGCCCGTAAACCGTGAGACTCACGGTGTCATTCACTCTATGATCGCATCATGAACATCATCTATGAGTTCGGTCTACTCGTTCCTCGAAGTTTCGCGTTTTCTGCGATCGAATCGGTACTACCGATTCGGCATCTACCGATTCGGTAGATGCGGCATCTAAGATTCCAATGCACACGCGAGTCAAAATTCCCAGAGTCTCTCAGAACCAGCAACAGCTATCCCAGCTAAAGCCTTGTAACGTCGCCAAAAATTTTTCTATCTGTTCTGCAGGATCTCGCTATTGCGACTGATCCGCCATTTCGAAGCTCAGGAAAAAAAAGCGACGAGGGTCCTCCAAATATGACACACCGTAATGTTGGTTTTTATCCCTCCAGAGTGCGTCCAGATTCATGGAAGTTTTCGATCTCTGACTAAGAAGCGTTTCCCAGTTTCAGAACTCATCTATCGGACGACTCGATAGTAATGAGCGGTAATTGACCAAACTAAAACGGTCACAGTTGTGCCCAAATAGTGACCATTCGTTCAACTCCTACGTAATAGCAACCGAGAAATTCGCATCCCATCTCACTCCAACACCACCATACACTCTTTTCCATACTAACCCGACGACCGCTACAGTGCAAGGGTAATTGAGACAAGATCATCGCCGTTACAGCAGTATATCGAAATTAGGACAATGCAGAATATTGGTGTATACGTTGGGTGAATCACTCAGCAGTGGCAGTCACCTTCATCCACCACTGAGACCAGGCCCTTCACGAGGCTTAGCCAGAAAGAAGTCTGCGATGCTCCGCTGCCCTTTCGGTAGGCCCATCCCTGTGCCCTTCTTGTCGGCGTCTAATCCAACAGGATGATCAATAGAGCCCCATACCACACCAGAGCGAACTCAAGCCTATGCTACCTATTCAGAGACAGACTTCTTCGTCTTCCTACTTGTGGTAGTAGTAGACTTCTTAGTCCGACTCCTTCCACCACTCGAGGGCGGTGTCCGCTTCGCTTTAGCAGCAACAGGCTTCACCTTAGGCGTAGCCTTCGCACGGGCCTTCCTCTTTCGCCGACCTATCAAGACACTGCAGATGACACGTGCTCTCAACATAGCCATACGTATAATGCTAATACTACTACTACTAAAACCACCGCAAGCACTCAACTCCACGGAAAACAAATAGTAGTAACGCCAGACATTTCCTCTTCAACCGACTCACCTTTTCCCCCAGACCTTTTATCATCATCACTGTCCTCCTCACCATCGCTCTCCGGTTTGTACTCCTCTCTGTCCACTATACCCCCACCCCTACCACGCCGAGGCCTGACCACCAGAGCGTTGAACACTACCCAAGTAGGCATGCCCAATCCGCGAACTCACAGCGTGTCCACAGTAGAGCCTCCAGCCTCCCCTTCCTCCTCACACTCCTCGCCGAGCGACTGCTGCCCAAGATCGATCCCACCTGTTGATATTCATATAACCCCAGCACTATTCATCCCAGCATCATCACCAGCCTCTGCCATTTTAGTCCAAAACTCCGGGTCGTCCATACTGGGCATTTCCACTCCCTCCGACGTACCAAACGTTGCCTTCGATACACCATTCCACGCTGACGACTGCGCTGCATCTAGAACGAAGTCTTCCCATCAGCAATAACAAATCCTCACCCTCAGTATCAATCGTTGTTGCTCGATTTCTGATGATCTCATCAAAATCTTCAGCGCAGAATTTCCTCTCCTCCTCACTGTTGTCTTCAGCCACCGCATAGGCCCCTTCCTACCGTAACTACTTCATTTCGATTCTCATCATCATCACCACACCAACCTTCAGGAGCCTG
>NW_003216498.1:146857-147807 GCF_000006405.1 Perkinsus marinus ATCC 50983 | reverse complement strand
CGCGCCTCCAAACCGGACATCACCGCTCTCTCCAATGCTAGCTTATGCGAGGCCACAGCAAACATGCGCTACAGCAGAGAGGGGTGAGGAGGGGATGAGGATGGTAGCAGACATACCTCCTCATAAGTGTTTCGGGTTAGTAATCGATACACCTGCACGTTCTTAACTTGGCCGATTCTATGACATCTGAACAACATAGAACGCGTGATGATGATGATGATGATGATGATGGTAATGATGATAATGATAATGATAATGATAATGATAATGATAATGATAATGATAATGATAATGATAATGATAATGATAGTGATAATGATAATGATAATGATAATGATGATGATGATGATAATGATACTCACCTAGCCATAGCCTGTAGGTCGTTCTGAGGGTTCCAATCCGAGTCAAATATAACAGCCACACTAGCAGCGCACAGGTTAAGGCCAACTCCACCTGCCATCACCTCCTCCTCCACCCTACATGCAGATCATCCCTACCAGCTTTAGTAGACAACAGGAAGACCATCGATGAGAAATCATCAACTCCATCATTTGCCTCATCTTCCGGACTTGGTGACACCGATGGTGACGGTGACGGAGACGGGGTAGAGCGGTTGAACCTAACATGCATACCATCTCCACACTAGATCACTATAGGAGTCTCACCTGTCCACCGCTTCCTGCCTATCTCTAGCACTCACATTACCATCGAGCCTCTCAAATCGTACACCCCTAGCTCTAAGGTAATCATCAATGATATCCAACTGCATCGTGAACTGACTGAATACTAGCACCTGGTCGAATCGAGAGAAGGCTTGTCGACAGAGTTGGACGCATATATATGTTCGCTTTCCTCAGCCGAGCTCAGGTATTGTCTCACTAATTAAACAACTTCACACACGAACTCGGGTAGAAGTGTACAGAAACTCATAAGAATTTCCCAAAATTTCC
>NW_003216498.1:138249-146757 GCF_000006405.1 Perkinsus marinus ATCC 50983 | reverse complement strand
ACCACCCAAGATACACATCATCCCTACCAGCTTTAGTAGACAACAGGAAGACCATCGATGAGAAATCATCAACACCAACAACTCCATCATTAGCCTCATCTTCCGGACTTGGTGACACCGATGGTGACGGTGAAGGCGACGGGGTAGAGCGGTTGAACCTAACATACATACCATCTATACACAAGACCACCACTATAGGAGCCTCACCTGTCCACCGCTTCCTGCCTATCTCCAGCACTCACATTACCATCTAGCCTCTCAAATCGTACACCCCTAGCTCTAAGGTAATCATCGATGATATCCAACTGCATCGTGAACTGACTGAATACCAGCACCTGGTCGGATCGAGAGAAGGCTTGTCGCAGACAGGGTCGGACGAATACATGTTCGCTTTCTTCTAATTATACAACTTCACACACGAACTCGGGTAGAAGTGTACAGAAACCCATAAGAATTTCCCAAAATTTCCTCCCAGAATTTTCATATTGTCACCAACACGTGTAGTTGACCATGTGCATATCAGGTGGACTCCTACCTTCTCTCCCTCTGCGAGGAGCTTATCGATCAACTTCTCCAAGAATACCATTTTCCCCGACGCCGACACCAGCAGCTGGTTTATCGCATCCTACATCCAGCCACATAGACTGCCGCTAATTTCGTGGCGCGCGGTCATCACCACCTGATCGCCCTTCAGCCTGCTGGTCAACTGCTCCTCCACTCCCGTGATCAGGAATGGATGGTTACAGCACTTTCGGAGCTCCATAGCCAAGTTAATCAGCGACGGCCCGCCGCCCTTCTTTTCACCATCACCTAAGCCCATAATATAAAGCTATAGATATGAAAAACACTAGTGAAAGAATTGCATATCACCAAATGTTCCTTCTTAGAGGAAAGTCGTAGTAGACTAAGCACTCAGCAGATGCCGAAGTGATGAAAGCCGTAAAGCTTCTTATGAAGACTGAGCTACGTTCGTACGAAAACTCAATGAGCGGAACGAAGTAATTTTCTTTCCATGAAATGGAAAAAAATCTCCTATCACCGCGAAAAATATCGCGTTTTTCACCAAGTATTACACCACTTCGCGTAAAACGGGTGAAACTATGTGGTCTGTATACAGTCCACCAGCCGACAAGAAACTCCTCCTCCTCCTACCACTCGACATCAGTTTTTGTATATTCCTCGAGTAAACCGCCTTATAGATTTCCCTCTGAGCCGCAGTCATCTCGACATTAATGATGACCTCCCTCTTCGCCGGGATCTAAAACAGTACTCATTGATCGTCCACAGCGACCAGGCCCTACCAAGTGAGCAAGGACGTCCGCCTTCCTTCTCTGTATCATACAACAGGCAACCTAAAATGCTCCACCCATGCCCTCAGCAGCAGCACACGGTGCCAACAGCGCGGGAATATATGTTGGCTTTCCTCAACTACACTTTACTATGAAAATCCACACAAAATTTTGGCGTAGAAGTATACAAAAACCACCCATAATTTCCTCACAATTTCCATATTCCTACCAACACATGTGCACATTCCCTCCCCACATTAGCTCTCGGTGACCTACCTCCTTCTTCAGCTTCAAAGCCGTTTGTCCGTCCTTCATATCACCATAGGTCTCCAAGAATGCCTCCCGCCCTTCCTCTGGCCACAAAGTCTCATTAGCCAGATTCAGCAGGGACCACATCTCCCCAATGTTATTCTGAATCGGAGTGCCTAAAACAACCTCACTGGATCTTCACTTGTTTTACGTGAACTGGTGTAAAACTCCATGAAAACGCGATGATATTCACACTCCGCAGTAGCCGTGAAATATGAAATTTTTCATATCACTAGGGCGAAACTCCTCTGATTCTGTGCTGATTCCCTCAGCTGTGCTCAGTCACTCCTACTCGCGTTAACCTACCCGTGAGAAGGAAGCGGCTGAGGCAGGGCACCCTCGAGCAGGCCTCTCTCATCCTACTGCCCACACTCTTTAATCTGTGTGCTTCATCGAAGACCCCAGCACACCACTGGAATGCGGTAAAGTTGTCAAGCTCAGCTGATAAGGTCTCATAGCTGCATATCAATACGTCGAACTTGGGGAACTAAAACGACCGCTGTGGGAATCGAACCCGGATCAAATGAGCATCCCTCCCTCCACACGGACACGATAGTCTACCATCAAACAGCCTTACCGTATAAGAAAACACTTCACTGTAAATTCCCAGAAAATGACAACACTCCCACTAAAAACTATCCCTCCTCTGCTCCTTGTAAATTCCAGAAACAAGATCCTCAGACTTCTCCCGAGCGTTTCAAGCGAATCAACGCCCAGTATTCCCTCCCTCACCTCCTCAGCTTTCTGCCTATTGATAATGCAACTCTGCCTTGTCGGCTCCAACCTGCATGTCGGCCACTCATACCTCCTTATCACAGCCCGGTCCTTCTTAGTGCCGTGATATACAGTCACTGTTAGGGGTGTCCAAGCCTCTGAGAACAACGGGAGCTTCTTCATCTACTACTAGTTCATACGATTTCGCCGATTTACGGTATTGACAATGACTTCTATCACCTATTTCTCTCTTCCAATTCACCAGAGTGCTCACTGGTGCCACGACGAGGAAGGGCATCCTCGCGGCTCTCTTGGGGCTGTTGTTAAGCAAGCATGCTCGTATGTGCGACAACGTCACCGACGTCTGTATGGTTTTCCCGAGACCCATTTCATCCGCCAATATGAACCCAGAACCTGACCAAAAGCCTCCATCCTAAATTCTCAATACTCCATACCACACCTTTCTCCCATCGCATAAGCATCCATGTTATTCCCTGTACTTGGAACTCAAACAGTTGGCGAGCCGACTCCGCCTCCGTCCCCTTCTCCCAGGGCTTCCTCACAGTGCAGTACCTAAATCGACTCCCCTAGCATCACAACGACAGCCCCTTCCATTGTTAGAACATATCTTCACTTTCCTCACCTCAACAGCTCCATTTCTAACTATGGCAATCTAACACGATCCCGGAGAATATGCACAGAAACCAACAATACTTTCCTCACCGTTTCCATAGTGTCACAAACTAACATGTCCCTATATTCTCCCTCCTTACACTAGAGCCTTCTTATCCTCGTCCTCCTTACCACACGCTTTGCTGAACCCAGCCGTCGCGCCCGTACGCATCTTCAGACTGACGTCAAAGTCCATCGCCCCTCTCCTCATCGGGTCATTTTCCCCCCGAAATTCTCCCATAATTTCCTCCAATCCCCTGCCCCTCTCTGTCAGCCTCGCCGCCGTCTCCACATCGGACGCTCCTTCCCAAGTACTCTCAGCGTACCCCAACCCATACCACTTGCAGAGGTACTCGGTAGCGCCAGAGTCCGCCAACCTCAACGCCAGGATCTTCTCCACTGTGACGTACGCGGGGTTTATCATTCCCGAACCTACTATCATCTCCCTCGATGAGTCATAAATTCGAAAAGGTGTGGTATGAGAGCTGTAGTCCATAATTTCCTCTGTGACCATAGTTCAGTTCTCACTCAGCTGAGCTCAGGTGTTTTCTCACTATTAAAAGGAGTTTTCATACGAGTAAGGGTAGAACTAAACAGAAACCAATAAGAATTTCCCAAAATTTTTATATTTTCCCTCCCCACTGCTCCCACTACTACCCGGGTAAGCAGCATCCTTAAGATGCGCGTGCCTCTGCGGCGTATCCCCATCTGATCCACGATGATATTTCTGGTTAAAATTCCGCATTTTGGTAGACCTCTGATCGCCCTGACCACAACCGACTCACTCCCACCTCCCATACCACACCTTCCTCACATCCAAATCAACCATCTCCTCACTAGGCACCCACTGAGCATGCAAGTAGCTCTGATGAGCGAACTTACACAAGTACTCAAATCCCCGACCTGAGCTCAACCCTCCCCCCCTCCATCACAGCACCACCAGCCTACCCAGAGCCCTTCTAGCTATGATCTTCTCAATTTTTGGTATGGACTGCTTCTCAGAAGGCTCCTCAATATCACTATCATAGCCGTCACCTGTGAATCGCAGGTGTTGGAATATATATTTGCCTTCTTCAACTGAGCAGCTCAGAACTTTCCTCACGATTTCCCCGCATAATGTAGGGTAAAATTGTGCAGAAAATTCCCCAAATTTTCTCAGAATTTTATGTGCATATTTTCCCACACTAGAGCAATAACATTACGACTAACCCAACACCCCTTACCTGGGAACCTGACCACCATTTCATCTTCCTCATCCGACTCCTCCTCCTCCCCCACAGACTCCCCATCACTACCACTGGACTCACTACTACTGCTAGTCGCCTCTGATTCGCTCTCCTCCTTCTCCTCCTCCGCTTGCCGCCCTCGCCTATTCTGCCGTCTTCGCATACCTCGTCCCCTCGACACTGGAGGAAGATCCTCCTCCTCATCATCACTCAGAGTAACTAACACGCAAGTACATACCAAAACTTGCACAACTCCTCCCATTACATGCATCAGTCAATCCAACAACTCCCTGAGACCTTTCCTTCTTCCCAAACCGCTTATTCAAAGGTTCGTCATCATCATCCTCATCGTCACTAGACTGAGGCTTCCTACCCCTGAACGACCACCCAAAAGTCGTTGATGAGGACATCAGCCAACACTACTTCCGTAATCGTTGTGTCCTCTTCCTCGGTGGAGGGGCGTCGCTGCTGCTGCTACTACCACTGCTCAACTCCTTTACTTTCCTCCTGGGCCTCTTAGTACCACTACGCGACATGGACACTGACAGCACCATAGGATGGTAAACACGTCCATAGGTTCTCCCACAAACCTCCAGGATCCTCTAAACACTTCTTAGTAGTAGCCACACGGCGTCTATTCAAAACTGCCAATTTGCTCTGAAAATGAGTATCAGGCGTTACTCCCAACCCCTCCCTTTTCTCCTCACCGCATTAGTCCGAGGTTTATGCCACTCGCCCGGCGTTAATTTCTGATCCTCGAATTCACTCGACTTGAAGAAGTTATCAAGAGCACTTCCCCAAACCCGTGCCGTAGCCGCTGGCGAGCGCCTGAGTGACTGGAATACCCCTAAGCCACATACCACACCTCCGCTACTTCTTCTCAGTCGAGCCTATAGGCCTGTCATCATCCTCACTGTCCTCACTATCAGAGCCCAACTTCCTCTTCTCCTCCAACGACAGTATAGTTGGAGAAGCCATCAGGTTGGCCCAAAACTAACGACAACCCCTCACGCTCTAACGACCGACTGAACCTCAAGACGAGTGTAGAGAGAGCCGTTCTCTGGATTTTCAGTTTTTCTGGGGCCCTGGTCAAACCGGTGACCGTGGGCTACTAGGGGACCATGGACCCTCTAGGGAAACCAGTGAGGCTGGGCCTCAGGACGATTGCCCAATCCGTCCACCCATGTGTACGGCGCCTGCTTTGCTAAAGCAGATGGACTGCTGTTGAGAGACACACTGTTTGAGTCAACAAAAATCAATAATCAACTTCGCGCCTCCTCATCCTACTCTACAAGTAATCTAAAGGTTGCAAAACTTCTTAGTTTGCTGCTTATCGAGCGATCTGCATGGTATAAACCGGACCTCAACCGTATCTTACCACCTTCAACCTAAGATACCACATCGTCCAACGGAGGTTGGTACTGCATTATCACAGCTCCTGGTCTGCTCGCATCATACACCAGAGTTTCCGGCTGCCTGTGGAGGAGGGCACCGAGCTTCCCCAGCCCCTACTACTCAGGTCTGTCAGAATCCTCCTCTTTCCTATTACCATTCACAGAGTGACCTCGAGTAGTAATCCTACTGTAAAAAGGCGGAGCGAAGCGAATATTTTTTGACATTTTGTTTTACAATTTCCCTGTCATAATTTTCCACCATCTCCCCAATGGCAACATCAGTCCAAACAGGAGTACCATCAGAATGGAATCTGAGCCTCTGCTCATTAGCTGTGAAGGAGCTGCAACAGTCAGCGAATGGAAAGTAGTAGGTTGGTCCAGGATCTCCTTATGACCATACAAAAGCTCTATTAAAGTTCGTATTAATGAGATGATGTATTTCCATCAACTCCAAATTGATATCTGGACATCCGGGGGAAAATGAATTTATCTTTTACGTGTATAATTCGCCAATGGGCTCATTCAAAGGACGTTGAGGATCGTCGCTCATTTAGAATCCGCAACAGAGTATGGACCTATTCCGTATCTTTACCGCTGCAACCTAAGATACTCCCTCATGTCAGTGTTCGTCAATACATCCTCAACTCGGATATCCGTAAATTGGGCTCGAAAACTGCGGGTGAGAGCGGCGAAGAAATTCATAATAAAAGTAATGCTATGATTGACAACGTGCAGAGGCAGATTGAGAAGGCCAGGCTGGGCGCTGGGGTAAGGCTCAACTACACTTGTCAGTGGTGAAAACAGCTTCTCTAAGGGGGTACTATTGCAACTCATTAAAATAAGCGATATCAGCAAGCCGGCGGCGGCCTCGGCCACGTACGAGTCGTCCAAGGGAAGTAGTGGTGGTGGAGGAGGAGGGAAGAGAGTCCTTCTACTCCAGGCGACTGATGGTACCCAGAAGGTAGTAGTAGTAGCATGGCTTCGGCAAGGTCATTTTGTAGCACAGGTTAGCTGTTTAGAAGTCGATAGAGTCGATGCTCTCTCGGTTGGACTACCCCCAGGTAAGGTACTCGTACGGACCTCATCCGTATCTTACCAGATAGGCACTAAGATACTCCTAGATGGCTCCACAGAGGTTCTCAACGGTCAAGTGCTCCTGCGACCAGACAAGGTGACCGACCCTTCCCGCCACCTCCATAGCCTCATACCGTACTCAGTAGGTCAAAGTTGTAGGAGGAACGGTAGAGCGCCTAGTAGAAGCATGGAAGGCCAACAAGCTGGCCGCTGAGGTAGCAGACAAGTGACGACCCATCATCGTGTTATCATGCAACAGTCACGGTTCGGGTCGGAATCACGGACGAAGGATGCCAGTGTTGACGGACCACCAAAGTTCGTGTCATTCGCGGATCGCAATAAAATATATAAAAGACACAACCAGAAGGCCCCGGAAGTAGTCATGAACAGTAGGTCGTCCTAGGGGAGGAGGAAAGCGACTCCACGCTGCTATTACGTTAGAGGATCTCGCGCCTTCCGAGGGCCCTGCGCCACCTTCCGACGATCAGCCAAGCTCGTCACGGTTCAACAGGGGCGAGGTGGGCGAGGCTGCTGCCGTGGTTGATATGGTAAGACCGTGAACATCTGATAGAGGACTGTACGTGCGTGTGCTAGGCTAAGGTCTCCAAGGATGCATTCAAGAGCAAATTCGATAGAGGTGAATTCCCCATCTGTTCTGAGTCTTGATCGACTTGATTGCTTCGTTATAACAGCACCAACAGCAGCAAGGAAGCCTCATATGGGAAAGCATACAAGGAGGAATGAGGCGCGTGCATTGGAAGCGGAGTATAGCCGCCCATCTACAGGAGGTAACGGCGATGTGATGATATTCTAGATATTACTACAGTGAGGAGACTAGCAGTTAGATTACGGGAAAAGCAGTGGTATAATCTAACTGGATAAGTGGCATCGGCTGTTACTCAGGTGCATCGTTGGGAGCGTTTCTGAACTTAGGCAAATCAGATGAATTGGCAGCGGCAATGGTAATAGGATAGAACCTAAGGCTGAGGACTTCTCGAAAAATATCTTCTACTAGTTACTCTCTGAAGCGGCTGCTGTGGAGCCTCCGAAGGTTACTCGTGAGAGCGGTAAGGGAAAAGGAAAGGGAAGAGGTCGTCATGATGGTAAGCTTGGAGTCTGGCAGGTGTAGCTTGAGTCGTTTATGGTATCAGATGATCATAATCACGGTAAGGGCAAGGGGAAGGGTAAGGGTAAGGGCGGTAAGGGTGGGCATCGGAAAGGAGGAGGAGGAGGACATAAGGGAGGCAAAGGGAAAGGACGATGGTGAAACTGTGAATGTATCGACTTACTAACAGTTTTCTAATCATACACTATCCATTTGAGTTGATAAGATGTCGAGGCAACGAAACAAGGAGGCACGTCACCCTCGTTAGAAGTGGCGTGGCCTATCGGCACGGTGTGCAGAAGAGCATCAGGTTAGACGCACCAGTGAGGTCTTCTCATTACGTAAGGATAAACATACATTAGCGTGCCACAGTGGTTATGGTAACCGTTCCCGGCCAGTTCAACGAGTGATGGTATGGCTGGTAATATCAATCGACAACCACCCGGGCCGGAACTCTGCCAACACAACACTCATACTTTAGGGAGGCGTGGCGAGCCTGATGAAAGCGTCACACTCGCCGCCAAACGACAGCCTGACTGATGGTAGAGAAACGATCGATGGCCATCCAAGTGATTCGAGTAGCATTTGATAGTCCTAAATCGACATACCATTTCCTCCATGATATACCTGGGCAAGTATACACATGAACGATAGTCTTCCGAACCACCGAGGAAGCTCACATGTAGTGTCGTCGATGGTATTTCCTTTAGCTCTTCCGCACTTAT
>NW_003216498.1:135900-138149 GCF_000006405.1 Perkinsus marinus ATCC 50983 | reverse complement strand
GGCTGTGGCGTCGCAGTACCCTCGAGGGCTTCAGGCTCGGCACTGAGGACATCATATCGTTCAATTCCATAACCAAGTCAACAGCGCTAATCAATGCGTAAACCCAATGAATCAGCAACTAACGATTCTCCATTTCCCAAATGAATAGACAACGTTGAGGCGATAGCGTGAAAGGGAGACCCCTCAGTTCTCCGCACAGCAGTATGATGATGATGCATCCATTAGCAAGGAGGCCTGTCGGTTTTATACGCGAGTGTCGACCCGTGAAACTGTAAGCAGGTCTACGCTGATAGACATACGAGTCTGTTTGCTGGCTCAAGCGAACTAAACCGCCTTACCAGAGACAGGAGAGCGTCCCTCATCTCGAGTTGTCGTCGCGGTTTCCAAGGGTGTCCCTTTCGGACCTTCTGCTAGGCCCACTTGAGTGAGGTGAGTGAATGCTGGTTCGATCGCCTTCTGTACCGTTTGCCTGAGAGTTGATGATGATGATGATGATGATGATGATGATGATGATGATGATGATGATGATGGTGATGATGATGATGATGATGATGATGATGATGACGATGATGATGATGATGACGATGATGATGATGATGATGAGCCATCATTGATGATCTCGATGATCAATGAAGCCACCACGACTACCATATCATGCATAAGTGAACAAAGGAATAGTTAACATGCCCAACAACTATTCCGTCGCTACCATTGATTCCGTTCAATCTCCGTGTGCCGTTTCCTGAGGCTAGCGAGCACCGACCGGCCTCCACCAAGTCTCAACAGTCCGTCGATCTCCATACAGTCCGGTATGATCCTCTTCGTGAGGACCTCACACAGAAGCTCTCGGCCGTGCAACACAGCCCTTCGCCTGGTGGGTCATCGAGTGGCGACAGGGCCCGCCATAGCATACCCACCACTTCGCCTCCTCCGCATAGGAGTGTTCTTTCTCCTCCAGCTCATAGCAGTCCTCAAGGAGCCTCCATTTAGCGTCCAATGCCGACTTTCTGGGGAAGCTATTTAGGTATCTGATCAGTCCTGAGATGCTTCTTATTTCCCTTCGTACTCGGCAGCCTCATCGCAATTGGTGAAGTTGTGGCGTTGGAAACTGCCCTGTAATTTACGCAGTTTCTTGCCAGCATATTTTTCACTCTCAATCACCGCCCTCTCGTGCCTAATTGCCTTTACACGTCTCCATCGCCGCGTTCTCCCCTACTCTTTCCGTTCCTTGGCGACCCGGCTTCGTGTCATGTGTACGCGGATCGATTGGGAAGCACGATATCTGAGTCGTGGCTCTCATGTTGCTTCCAACTAGATGGTCTATACAGCCACACGTCGTCGAGTTGCATCGTAAAGCAGTTATCAGCAGTAGCATTGATCGTCCGTATGCAGCCTAGTCGCTGGGCCACTGCTTGGGACTTCAAGTTATCGTTACGGCAATAGAGGAGAAGTTCCGTCACATTTTCCCCACCACAGAGTTCCTCCTTGACCTGACCATTTGCTTAACGTCTCCAGTGGTGGAGTGACGACGTACGAACTGCAACATGACCATCACAGCTGTCGTGACGAGCCCATGGCCTTGCGCCGAGTCCGTGAGCCAATAGGACACATCCAGGAAGGAAAACGGGACGCTGGTCTTAGGGCAAACTCGTGTGAATTTCTCAAACCTGGAGCACTCCTCAGTTGGAGGAGGCCAACACATGATGGCAGTCGACCAGATCATGCCAGCGAGCTTGTGCTCTTCCTCTCCCGCATCCAGCCATATCCCACTATAATAAGCCATTCCATCGATGAGCAACTCCCTCCACTTCCCTATGCACTCCCTCACTTCACGCCCATGGCCGTATCTTAGACCAGATTCCAAGGGCAATTGGGGAGTGAGAATTTCTACAGTGTAATGTCGCTACTCCGTAACCCGGTTTCCTTCAGCCGGTCTCGATTCGCCTTCAGAGCTCTGACTATTGACAGCTTATCAACATCGTCTCGAATGACGGTCACTTCTTCAAGGTCTCCCATTCTCCCAGAACAAGGGGCTCGCAATAGAACTCGGTAGCTCCTAATGGGACTCGCCAGGTCTTGAACGATGGATCGGATTTCACTTGTGCGGGTATATCGTCGACTGGACATCTACGGCTTAGAGTACAACGGCGAGTAACGATTGCCTTTACTTCAATGCTGTTGACGGGTACAGCCGTGGTAGGATGGCATTCTCACCGATGAACAAGACTCCATCAGGGGTGTTGGCGATC
>NW_003216498.1:133422-135800 GCF_000006405.1 Perkinsus marinus ATCC 50983 | reverse complement strand
AAATAGCGTATAGTGTGTCGAAACTGGAGCACTCTCTCAGTGCCACTGAGTGAGTCAAAGAAGACATGGCTAGTCTAGAAACTCACCGAGGACTTGGGAGAATCGTAGGGGTGAGGGAGTGTCGATTCGCCGGGTGATTGAGCGGCACGGCGGGGGCTAGCTTCCATACTAGGCAAGAGGTGGAAAAGTGACTTACGAGCAAAGTAGATTGATATACGGTATAGATTATCATCATCGTTATCTATATAGCATTGTTACAATATAGTTATATTTACAGTGATATAATTCACTGCATTCTGCTGAGGCTCAGCAGCTGAGCTGTAATGCAGACTTATTGCATGGAGGCCCAAACGGCAACCACGTTGTTCGACATAGTGCAAGTATGCTCAGGATTCTTCCAGGTTATTGCTACTGACACGGAAGTTGTGAAAAGAGAAAAGCGGTCAAATCGTGGTCATCAGGAGACATGCTGGTCGGAATTTCCCTGCATGCTAGCTGTCCACATAGTGAGGTTGTCGCGAAGAAGCTGCATGATCGTAGCGGATCCCTGGTATCTAAGGCCGCATATTAGTCGACACACTTCAGAATCGCAGCTTGCTCGTTATCATCCAGATTGTCCATAGCCGCTATAGCGTCATCGAAGGCCGCTTTGGCCAGTAGACAAGCACGCTCTGGAGAGTTCAAAACCTGGCCAACGATGGATACCCATCGGAGGAAGCTCTGAGGCTACGGACCTCATAGTAGAAGACGCTGAAATTGAGAGCTAGGCCGAGCCGGATGGGGTTGGTAGGAGGAAGGTCATTCAATGCAATGTCTGAGGCCATCCTGAGGACCAGGGTTCTAATAGGCTGACTAGTCGCGGTAGACCTGTAGCTTTCATGGGCGTCCTCGGCCAGCTGGGTGTTGGGTTCGAACTCTGTGAGGTACCTACTAACGGCGCGTCAATTTCGACAATAAGCTTTCACGCCTACCGGCGATAGTCGCCTTGAAGCTTGTAGAAGAAGACCTTCGATTCGAATGTCGTCGCATGCGGCAAGATTTCTAAACACAGATTGGTCAAAAGGAATGGTTTGTGGAAAACACCTTTCGAAAGGATGTCCAATATCCTGTTGCATAGGATTCTGATCTCCTCCTCAATGACCGCACGATACCCTTTGATCGACTTCCTCCCAGCCTCCCCTGGATGTGTTGATACCCGCCAATCACTGTTGGGTTACGCTTCACCTCGCTCCCTGTGTTCGAGCATGGTAAGAGCTCGCCATGCCTGTCTCCTTGCCCCTAGCACCCATCATGGTAGCAGAGAGGCATGAACGAGCAGACCGTACCGACAGCATTCTTGAAAGCTGTGCTGAAGAGTGTACGCTCCTCCACACTAAGCTCGAAACCCATCTCAGCGATCAATGCCATATGATGAACCATGTCGTCGTATCTGACACTAGTAAGAGGCCTTGATGTAGGCTGAGTGAGGGGCACGTGCCTATCCGAAGCTTCGCTAAGCCTTGCCATAAAAAGATTGTTCTCTCTATGCAATCCCACATCGAAAGTGTTCCCTTTTACTGAAGGCTGTACGCCCGTCGAGATCGGTTCGCTCGGGTCTGGTTCGGCCGACATATTCTGTGCGGATGAGGATAAAATCCTAGGTTGAGCTCGAGTCCGGCAGTCTTGCGCGATTTGTTCATGGTGCACTTCCCCATTGACTTGTCACAGCGAGTATTCCTGACTAACGCATAATGTTCGTCGTTCGAGTATCTTGTCGTATGTAGAGCAGTCGCATCGGACATGTGTATCCGAACACAACTCCACAGAGCCAAGATAGGAACCTACTTCGAAAGAAAACACCGCCGTCCCGCGATGAGAGAGATCGACACCACGCCTGTGCGATTTAGAAAGGCCGTCTTGAGTCTCTGCATATCAAAGGACAACATAGCAGTGATCACGCCTTTGCGATTCAGAAAGGCCGTCTTGAGTCTCTGCATATCAAAGGACAACATAGCAGTGATCACGCCTTTGCGATTCAGAAAGGCCGTCTTGAGTCTCTGCATATCAAAAGACAACATAGCAGTGATCACGCCTTTGCGATTCAGAAAGGCCGTCTTGAGTCTCTGCATATCAAAGGACAACATAGCAGTGATCACGCCTTTGCGATTCAGAAAGGCCGTCTTGAGTCTCTGCATATCAAAGGACGATATAGCAGTGATCACACCTAGCGATTCAGAAAGGCCGTCTTGGATCTATGCATCTCAAAGGACAATATAGCAGTGATCACGCCTTTGCGATTCAGAAAGGCCGTCTTGGGCCTCTGCACCTCAAAGGACAACATAACAGTGATCACGCCTTTGCGATTCAGAAAGGCCGTCTTGGGTCTCTGCACCTCAAAG
>NW_003216498.1:103994-133322 GCF_000006405.1 Perkinsus marinus ATCC 50983 | reverse complement strand
GCCGGTAGAATACTGGTATACTCAACGGTTAGCAATGCTTCTTTTTAAGGACTACTTTGCTTTCAATAATCCAATTTCGTCGGGCGGGGCACCTATGCCACAGCTATAAGATATGCCTCACAAATCTGTGATTGGCACCGTCATCTAGCTGATGGTTGAAGGTCTAAAGGGCTATTTCGCTTCCAGTGGAACCAATTTCATCGAGCGGGGCACCTATGCCATAACTGTAAGATATGCCTCGGTACCATCAATTTCACAGGAATTCCAACTCCGTCTCAACGATCAAAGTAACTTTAGTTTTGACGAATTATTCAATTTCGCTGTTAAAAAGGCCGATTTCGCCTGGGGCGGAATTTTTCTGGAGAGAAGACTTGTGAATTTCCCGGGGAAGAGTTAGGGGCACGAAGCATCGAAAGAACCCCTTGTCGAGGAACCAGCCTACTTCAACTGAAAGCGCGCTTGGCCTTGCCCCTTCGACCACTTCTCCCTCGGAAAAGACGACAGAGAGCCCACAAGCAGCTGGTAGAGGATTCATCGTTCACGGCCGCTTCGGACTCTCGGTAGAGTATATCGGGGACGTCACAACTGAGTGGAAGAGTACTAGTCACAGCCGCTGAACCATGGTGACGGAGGCTTCAATACCGTCGTGTTGCAAGAAGTGCACGCGGCGACAATTGTGCGCCGCACATTGTGCGGCCCAGTGTATCGTCTGCTCCGTGCAGGCACGCGTACCTTTACATCAGTTAGCCTTTCATCGTTGGTTCGTTCAACGAAGCCTCTCATCGACTTAGTACAAGGTTGAGATATCAAACTCCCCGATACAGCTGAGAGGACCCCTCTCAGAGGTGGTTGCTAGGATCAGAAGGATCAGAACATCATGTCACAATCTGTACAGATACCACTCCCTCACGCTATCACGTTCAAATCTACCGTTGAAATTGTAAGTTATATCCATGATCCTCTAGCGGTGTCTATAGAAGGGGAGATTGACTTGCTTATGTAACCACTCCCGAGCTTGTCAGTCCATGTACGTTGTCCATGAGGGTCCGCCCTCGCTGTCCATACGACTCTTGGCAGCTCGAGAGGAGATGTGCCTGAAGTGGTTACTACGAGTGCTCTAGTCGAAAGCTCTGATGTGTACAATAGAACCTTGCTGTGATGAAGGTGCTATGAAGGCTATTCGGGTTCTGTGTTGGAAGGAATTCGTGGCGCAGTGAAGGCTCCATTACATGTCACTCGCTCATCAAATAGTAGAGTTTTAGCCATCCACAGGCTTCAGTGTGTTAGTGTGCCAATATGGGGTACTCTGATGGTTGTCTTTAGCAGTAGGAGTATTCTCCAGATGTCAGAGGAGTTCACAATGGAGATAGAGGAGTCGGAGTGCCCTCATAGAAGGCCACAAGTTGACCGAACTAAGTTCACCAGCTCTGCGATGGGTATGGTTGGGAGGACCTCAGATTTCAGTAGTGCTCATTTGTGGGTCGAAACTGTAGTGCCGTTGTTGGGTAGGTGACGGTGCGGCGTCACCGTATCATCCAGTCAGCCCTAGGGTCTTCCTTCCGTCGCCATCGATCGCCTATAGGCAGCTACCGAGGGAAATGTGAGGGTGAGGGGGGTTGCATCGGTTCGAGGATGGTTCGTCAGGGAGGAGGAGCTCTCGTCCCCTAAAGCGGATCCTGTGGCAGGCGTGCAGATTCTGGCGGACCAGACGGAGATTGGTTTCAGGTGACACACGTCTGGGGAGAAAACGATTTTATTGTGTCTGGAACTGTACAGGTTTACTGTGCGCAGTGTGGGAGAATTTGCAAATGGTGAATTACGACTATATGGAAATTGTGGGACAATTTTAGGGAAAGTCTTGTTGGTTCGTATAAACCTTCACGCGAATTCGTATATGTGCGCGATGACCAACACTGGAGTTGTTGTCAGAGATACTAATGACGACATAACGGCAGATCCCAAGAAGGATTTGTACAAGGCGTTCTTTGAGTGGGTGGACCTCAATCAAGATGTAACCGTTAGAGCCTGGCTTCCAGTGTGGGGAATATATGCACATGATCAACTACATGTGTTGGAGGGAATTTTGGAAAATTTTTCATTTTACCAGTACACTCCTGTTTGTATGGTGTGCGCTGAGGTCAGGAGCAGTGGGGGAATATATGTTTGGTTCTCTCAACTGAGCTCGGGCAAATTTCCTAACTATATTATGAAAAATTCACACGATTTTGGGTAGAAGTGTATCAAAAATCAACGATAATTTCTCAAAATTTCCGCAAAATTTCCGCAAAATTTCCATATTCCTAGCTGGACATGTGCATATATTCCCACACTGCTCAGGAGTTTCCTCACTAACGATTGAATTCTGGTAGAAGTTCACAGAAACCAATAGAAATTCCTCAGCATTTTCACACTGTCACCAACACATGCAGTCGGTCATGTGCATATTTTCCTCCCGGACACGTCTGTTAGGTTTTCATCTCACGTTTGGCGGAGTGTGTGGCCATTCCGGGGGTATCTGGAGACCCTTCTAGACGGCCTCAGGTGAGATGATGGTGTTTTCGAGGGGGGACGTATGCCCATAGGTTATCCAAACGATAGCGTGGGCAACGAGATGGTGCGAGGCTCTGGGAGGGATGATAGATGTTGTAGACTTGGGCTTACAGACGTTGGTGGATGGTGAGTCGTTGAGGAGGGGCGAGGGTTGAGGCGCCATTTTGGCAGGAAGTAAGATACCACTCCCACCGGTACTGTTCTGTACTTTCGAGAGTGGTAGTAGTAGTACTACGAGTCCGACCTTGTGCGTGTATGGGCATCTCGATGTAAGAGGGGAAGGCTTTGGATGGAAAATATGGAAAATTTTAGGAGGAAATTCTTAGTGGTTTCTGTGCATTTCATGTGATGTTACATAGTAAGTGGGGATTATCGAAATTTTGAGGAAAATTCCGTAGGAAATTCGTATTTAGTTCTGTGCATTTCTACCGAAATTTTCATGAGAAGTGATGTAGTAAGTGAAGGAACTCCCAAAGTGAATTGAATGAAGCGAGCATATATTTTTCCCGGACAAACTTGATGGGGGCAGGTCCAGCCAGCTGAGAGGGACGACGGTTGGGACACGGAGCCGTTCGAGCTGACTGAGATCGATGGAAATTTGTAGACGAGGATGGCGGGTATGGGTTCTGAATGGGTGTTGGTGAAGGTACGGTAGAGGTGCCACTGACGATAAGGGTCCTGTTCTCTGCTGGTTGTGGTTTGTGGAGTTCCATAGGAAGTTCAACTTGCCTCTACCATGCAATATCAAGTGAGTAGGCCTCTTCTTCTCCGGGACACGGAGCCGTTCGAGCTGACTGAGATCGATGGAAATTTGTAGACGAGGATGACGGGTATGGGTTCTGGATGGGTGTTGGTGAAGGTACGGTAGAGGTGCCACTGACGATAAGGGTCCTGTTCTCTGCTGGTTGTGGTTTGTGGAGTTCCATAGGAAGTTCAACTTACCTCTACCATGCAATATCAAGTGAGTGGGCCTCCTCTTGATCGGTCGAGCTCATCTACAGTGGTGGGAAATATGCACATGGTCAACTACATGTGTTGGTGATAATATGAAAATTTCAAGGAAATTTTGGGAAAATTTTGTTGGTTCTTCCACACTTCTACCCGAATTCGTGTGTGAACTTCATAATATTTGAGGAGAGTCCCGAGCTCGGCTGAGGAAAGCGATTTTATTTTCAAACACTACTCATGCAGGTGTGTTTTCGAAGGGATGGAGGAGTCGGGCTCGGAGGGCCTTGAGGAGTGCCTTAGGGTAGTAATGCTTTGTACGTAATGTTAGAGGGATGCCGCCTCAGTCGGTGAGGGAGACGTTTTTTTCTGATGTCGATGGTACTTGCATTTCGGATAACTATTGGCTGGGAAGGAACCGTCCGTGTCTGACATTTGGAATTCGAGGAGCTGCTTATTTTGCAGTGGAGGTGATGGGACTGGTGACACCTTGGGGGGGAAGGTGGTGACAGGTCCGTGGGGGGCAGAAGGATCTGCATTCGGGCTCTCATGGAGGGGCTGTGCAGGAGCCTCTGAACGACTTGATGAAAGTGAGCTCGATGAGAATGCCGGCGTGTGTGTAGTGTTGGAGGGCCTCAGTTGCTGTCGAATCTTGTGGATAGCAGCGGAAAGATTCTGGTACCTGGAATTTACGAGGAAGTGGTGGAGTTGACCGCTGAGGAGAGGGAGAAGTAGTTGAGGGAGTGTTTAGATCTGAGGAGCTCACTGGAGTTGTTTTAGGTATGAAATTTGTGACTTTGATATTGCGGGATATGCGAATGATGGTGTTGGAGGAATGCCGCTCCTTTTTAACGTAAGTAGTTGGAAAATTGCCGGTGGGTGGATTCGAACCTGGGTGTTCTGATTAGAACTCTACGGACATCCTCATGGGCCGCTCTCGCTATCCATCGTTGTCACTACATGGCATCGAAGGCGCCTTTTCTGGAGCGGGGGGAAAGACTGTTATCCCTCGGACGGTCATTGGTATGTGAATCTTATCGGACTTGGTGACTTTGAATTTCCTCAGGGAAGTTCTCCATCCGCACTGTACCTAACATGGCAGTAGAGCACGTCGAGGAGTGTGTGAAGAGACACCTGGTGAAGGTGTTCGACGGGCTGGGCAGCAGCAATAGACTTAAAGTCAATTGTTTACTCGCAGCTCGGGTAAGGCGTGTGGTTGTGTCTGCGTTTCCTCGAGGGGGTTGGTTTCTGTCAGCCCTGGGTTGGCAATATAGAGGATTTCAATTTCAAAGCGGCGGCGTCGGCGACCAGAATAGTGAGCAGATCTCGGTGAGAGGGAGAGAGGAGGAGTGTGCGCAGGTTCATAACGGGCAGGAGCCGGACTACACTCGCGAGGGGGGATCTATTCCTATTACGCTGACGTTCGATGAGGTAGGTTGGAGGGCCCTGCATGGGCTGTTTTTTCCAATGACACTGATGCGATGGAATTCCACCGAACATATTTCACGTCTACTACATGCTGCGAATATCACGTTTTTCACCAAGTATTGAGCGACTTCACGTAAAACGGGTAAAACTCCAATGCGGATGATGAATAGTTTGCATTACTGCATGGTAGAGGTATAAGTATAATTTTGATAATATCAAGTATCGTCAGAAGCATGGAGTGGGAGCCCTCCTGTATTGCAGGTGACTGGAGGGAAGCCGCTGATTTTACTCCCGATAGGCCAGGGCGATGACGGCGCACATAGTCAGAATGAAAAGATATCGCGATGGAACTACATAACGGGGGTGAAGACACTAGGAACGTGAGTCGGGTGGGAAGGAGGAGGAGGAGGGGGGTGAGGTGGCTGGGCTTAGGTATGTGTATGAGTTTGCCGAGATGGCGATGAAGGCCCGGGGGGAATGATGGCTGTATGGGGCTTCGCTAACACATGTTTTCCATGTTCATTGAAGGTCTATGATTGACCGCGAGATTTAAGTCAGTTTTTTTACTCATCTTGGCATCGGTCTTAGTTTTTGATAGCACTTTGGGTCTATTGTGTTGGGGGGTCTATATGGGAGTTGGTCCATGGAGGTTCAAATGGGGTATTTTTTCTTCAGAATTTAAGTATGCGATGCTGATGGGGAGAAGAGGAATTCGAGGCTTATGATGAACTATGGAAGAGATTATTATGCGTAGAGCGACGAGGTCGCCGGAAGGAAGGAGGTGGTTATAGTATGGCGGCGTTCTCATACCACACTTCGTTGACTTCCTGTTTAGAAGATGGCATGAGGTGAGAGAAGGTATCAAGATGCTCGATGGAGTTTGGATAACGCTCCTCTATACGGTAGGTGTATGCAGAGTCTGTCGCTGCGCTCGCTAGATGAGGTGGAGGAGCTCTTCGTGATAGGGTTCGTGTGCATAGTAATCCTTCTAGTGTACTTGATATCATCTAATGAGGGCTCTCGCAGGTGTTCAGTTTTCCCATGTAGTTATCGTTCTCAAACGTGGTAGCCCAGCTCATGGTGGCAGTCGCCACAAGCAGACACCTGGGATGATCGATGTTAAGAAAGAGTTTTTCCACCTCTTTATAACATTCTCCTTATATCACTAGCAATTAAGTACTTTCGGCATTATATTAACCCCGGTGAATTCTTTATTTCACCGTCCGACGTTAAAAACAAACAAATAAACTAACCGATGTGAAATAGTGTGAGGCTGTACTGATGCCGTTGTCGATCATTAGGATGAGATGCGGGAGGCGTTCAATCTCTTTCACACCACTGACCAGAGTAGTATGATCGACCCAGAGGAGCTGAAGGCCGCCATGTACAGTCTAGGATTTGAAACGCAGCATCCTACTGTCTACGAGGTGGGTTCCTCTTGGGGAGGCGGTCATCTGCCCGTCAGTGTTGATAAGATGTATATTCTAATATGAGGAATTATCGTACTATGGAAAGAGGCTTTAATGTATGTACAGGTGGCTTAGTCATAACTTGTCATAGCCGACGTGTTATAGTATCTATTATATAGCATTGGAAAGCCATTTTCGAGTACTACATGAATGTATGTTCAACCGTTTTATTGACTGATTTCAAGTTGGCACTTTGTAGTTGATGAGTACACGGTTAGTGTGACGAACGGGTTTATTCAGGTGGCTGTTGATTTCGAAGAGTTCCTGGACAATACTGCCGACAAGCTGGTGGGTGCATGATGTGAAGTAGTGGGACGATGGTGTTTGGTAGACGAGGCAAGGAGTCCCGCATGAAGGGGATAATGAGGTTGTTCAATCTCTTTGATGATGATAAAACAGGTACGGCTATTCGTGTCCTCGTGACGGCCGCAAAAGATCTTAAATGTTTTTATAAATCGTAGTAAGCGTTCCTGAAACTATACTTATAAGTACGCTAGAGTGAAGGGCTAGAGATGAGGAGACAACACACATAGAAAGGACACAATACTTGATCGTTTATAGTCATCATCCATCTACAGAGGCATTTGATTCTGCACCAGAGTTTAGCTCTTTGTACAGCGAGGGAGGCGTTGGAAATTGGTGTGATATTTTCTGAGACTTCTTCTAATGAGGGGAAGTCGGGCGAAGATGTGGAGGAGTTGGAAACGTGGGTCCATGTGATTGGGAGCACTAAAGGTTGTTGATATCTTAGGTTGATTTGTGTTGGATACGGATTAGGTCCAAAATAGTGCTCTTGCTACTAGCAAGAAAATTTTATTCTAATGATGGCTTCTTGCCCTACCGTTTCGGCTGCTATCACTGGTAGCAATCCTGATGTCTTGACTTCCACATCGGCTATTTCACCACAGCCAGAGTTCTCACTTCCCGTCGTGCGCAACTGCTTCATCCTGCGTTTCACGGGTCAAGGGTCACGTCCAAGTAGTAGTTGTGGACAACCAGCGCAAGGCTTTCCTGAGCTGAAGTCGATCATCGCCCAACTACTAAGTTTTGGCGACATGCAGAAGCTGGAACTCCAACATTGGCGCGAACTTGGTGTTATCATCGCATGTTACTTCGACACTCGCGATGCAGAGGAGGCGTTTGATTATATGCTGGGGGAAGAGGCCTGGCAGGTCATCTGGTCGGAAGGTCACCAACAAGATGCTTATTTCGTGAGCATCCCGGCTAAAGATCTCGCAGTATGTGATCCTAATCAGTATGGGGATATGGCGAACATCTTGTCCCCACCAGGGAATGCTGCTGTGGATTTGGAGCTGTTGATTCAATTCTTTGACTGTAGGGCTGCTCGAGCGATGCGGGAAGCCCGAGAGAAGACCCTTACCGGACTAATGATCGACGACCCGGGCTCGACCTTTACGGCATGCAGCAGTTTGGTTGGTCCTGCCGATTTCGGAATCTCGAGCCTTGTTAACGTTGGATCATCTCCGTGGCTGTTGGATACCATATCCCGTGTTCCATCATTGGCACGTCCCCTTAAAGTGTCCTCTAGGCCGCCGTTACCTTACAGCAGTAGTCTCGTTGAAACGTCAGGTGGTGTTCGTGGGAACTACTGTATTGACCTTGATGGTTGTCGGGATGATCCTCGCACAACGATTATGATAAAACACATTCCAAATAAGCTGACTCAGCAACTAATGTTGCAACTGATTGATGGAGTGGCAGCCCAATGTTACGATTTTTTCTATCTCCCTATTGATCTGCGCAATCGCTCTAACGTCGGTTATGCCTTCATTAACTTCGTGGACCCGACGCAGATTGTCCCATTCTATAGGAAATTCCATGGCCTTTCCTGGGAGAGTTTTAACAACTCTAAAAAAATCTGCCATCTGAGCTATGCGAGAATCCAAGGAAAGGATGCGCTTATGCGGCACTTCAGCTCAGCAACGCTTCCAAAGAACCCTGCAATGCAACCGTTGTTCAGAGTTGGTCATAGGCTGTATCCTCTTCGTGTGCCGGGATATACCAATAGACACGCCAACTGTGTGGCTGCTATGACACCACCATCATCATCATCTTCTATTATGTCATTAAATGGTCTTTTACCAAAGCCCGTTAGGGCGCGAACGTTGCCTGTTACACAACGCTCGCGTGAATGGTCATGATTGTGTTACTTTCAATTGCTGACTCTTTCGTGAAGTTAGCTGTTCAGCTGCTCATATTGAGAAGATCAGAGCTGATGGCATGGAGGAACTACTTGTCTTGGTCTCAATTGGGAGTTTCTCAGCCCAAGTCGCTTCTACTTGTTCGTATTTGTGGTGTTACCTCCAGCGAATTGTCACCCTATACAATTTTTGTTGCTAATACTATAAACAGAGACATGTATTTTACCCTATTGTAGTCATAATGTGTATTCTCATCGTTGTTGTCAGTTATGCTATTGTCTCATTGTAGTCGTTGTTCAATAGTTCAGGTCAACCGATTAGTAGTCAGTTATCGATTCTCCCGCCAATTCCTTTGTCAAGTGGGCCTCCGTTACATGTGGCTGGTGACCGTTAAATTTCCGAAGCACTAAGTGCAATTGTCATACTCAAAGTCTTGAAAACAGCCTCAGCTCAAGTGTCGGTCTATTATGAAGATGTTGTTTGGTTGAGCTAGTCGTGATTCTATTGTTTCAAGAGGGTTGGGAGGTGGTGGACAAAGATGCTATGGAAATGAAATGCAGTTCCATGGGGTAGTTTTGTAGTGACTTCCCGAGGTCATCCGAGATTCAGAAAGTAGCCCTCTCCTTTCTATGTAGAGATACATAGTGGTATTAGCGATAGAGTCACTGAGCGATGATTGGTATGCTGATGGAGTTTGTTGGGGGACGGGTCTCATTAAAAAGGCCCTGTGGGTTCATCATGATGTGGGCGTATGATTGATAGCATCCACTTGACGCGATATACGGTTTAAGTAGCAATATCCAATGGGCTCTTCCAACAGTGAATTCATACTGTAAGATGCTGCTGCATCATTGTCGCTGTCCCAATCCACAATATGTCTTCCTAGGCTGGAGGATTCCCTCAGCTAAGATTATGAGGAAGATAGTCCACATCGATTAAGTTTAATCATGTTGTTGCCTTGTAAGAACAATTCTCCTGCAATTATATCCAGTGTAGTGGTATCTCAAATCTCAATGGGAAAATCACTAATAATACGCGTAACGGCAAGAGGCACTATTCACTCACGTTATCACGAGATGTGTTGTTAAGAGGAACTGTTGAAGACAACGCATTGGGTTGGGCAAAGTGATTAATATACACAGCACAGCAGAATGGTGTCATGAAGTGATGATGTTAGTAATTCATTTGTTTATGATTCGGTGAAAGCTCGGTATGTCGGGTTGGGAGGCGTTCTTGGCCAGCAAACTATGGACATACAATACTCAAAGTCGACAGGAAGGACCTACCGGGCTGAGAAATTAGATGAACACCTTGTAGAGGAGCTCATGCTGCTTCTGAGGCTCCTAGAGGACCGTGCCCTTCGGGAGCTGCGAGGCAGGCTACTGTTCAATCTATGATTATGAGGTATTCGTGGCTCGAAGACTGAATAGAAGAAAGTGTTATCACAGTGTCGAACTTGGGTGATGCCCTACGGCGTGCTGAAGGTTCGGCGCGGTGAAAGCGTTGTTTACCAGCAGGGCTAGTGTTGAGTCTGTTGAGTATTAACCACGGCCTGGTGAAAAAATCCACCTGATGGAAGCACAGTAAAGTTGATTGAAAGACCTCCTTAATGATACTGATGTCGTGGTGAGGCTTTTATAACTGGGTCTCTCTATACGCGTGTTCAATGGGTGATAATAGTGTTGCCAGTGCTCTCGTCCTAAACACTCCCGCCAGAACTCATCCTGACATGAGGCACTATCCGGACTGAGCCGTAACGTCATTGAAAGCTCACCTGGAGGCATGGGGTGGCCTCTATGAGGAAATTCGCATGTCCACAACGAGCCATGAGACGTTAGTTCAAATGGCGATGTGGAAAATCTTATCGCGGATTTTAGGGCGCGCGCTAAACATCTTGCGCACACCTGTCGTGGTGATCAACAAAGCAGCTGAGAAGAAGTCCTTATCAGTCAATGGTTGCCGTTGCTTCGAGTGGGCCTGAAACGGTTTGGTCCATCTCCCTCACGGCTCTGACGCTACTCATCGCGTTGGCTCTTGGAGTTTACCTCTGGACCATCTTCGTAGAGACTAAGCCGCCTCGAACAGTGCGGAATTGTATGCTCATAGTACTGATGATGATCACTATAGTGGAGGTAAGTCAACAACAACAACACTCCAGTGTGAGAGATTCAACTCAGGTTTACTTGTACACTACAGGGCTAGCATCTTGTTGGTGGCTTAACTTCATTCTCGTAACGACTTTGTGTAACTTCTGGGGTCTTCTGGACGTCCTTTGGACCTTTCCCCGTGTGCGAGATGCCGATTCGTGGCAATCAGTCAAACTCGTTGGTAAGTCCATCATCGATCTCGTCGCTCCGAGTGGCCCCCCTCAGTCCTGCTTATGCTGAAGACCTTTGTCTACTGCCTTTCCCTCGCATACAACCCCCGTAGAGCCGTACTTTATATGGTCACTACATTCACCAACGTTTGGCTTCTTCCTATAATGTACTCAGCTGTCGTTGTTTTTTTTGTGAAGGAAAAAATCAGGTTTCTGGTTGCCCTACCACACGGCTATGAAGTCGCTGAGGGTCCTCGTCTGGACCAGCCTCAAATAGAAGATAGTAGCCTTGGGAAGGTGTCTTTGTGGCGTATATCACCAGTGTGGGGGAAAATATGCACATATGTTGGTGACAATACGAAAATTCTGAGGAAATTTTTGGAAAATTCTCGTTGATCCTTGTACATTTCCACCCTAGTTCGTATACAATTAGTGATGAATTACAGTATTTATTCATCAATCACATCATCGTTTCAGTTGCGGTATCACTCTGGAGAGTCATCACTAGTCGCCTTCATCGAGAGCAGACGGTCGCGTTATTACAGGATAAATTCCATCATGAAACCACAGCCTTTATAAGGCTCTTCTTTCCTATGGCATGTCAGAGGTAGAGCCCAGTGGGTGCATCCAGCTGAGAATCGGCGGCGCTGTATTTCAGATGGTTGTCTCAACACAACGATTATCTTGATCGGAAGTTAGGTCTTGATCGCCGCTTTATTTGACTTTGTCGTAGTATTATATCGCTGTACTCATAATATTCATGATTTGATATCGTTGTTGTTATTCCCTGATTTTGTGTTCATATCAACTACGAGGTCTTCCTGCAGTTTAGTCGTTATGGACTATGTTGACTGCAGGTCGTTCATGACGTCCGCTGGAGCGGTTACCCGACTGGGGGAGGCACGGCATGATTCACTGTGATGGCACAAGGCTGATTTCCCAAAGGAGTGGTATGTGCAGGTACGGCATGCGAACCCGCGGTATCACGGCTGTTGAACAAGTCTTTCCTCGACCGCAACGAGCGAAGAAGTAAGTTCATCGTGAATCGTTCTTGTGGGGTTATCATGTACTTAGCCACCTGGTGAAGTCAGCGAGCTCCAATATGCCTTCAGCGTGGTGTCATCCACTATCGCGTATCTCGTGTGCGAGGAACTCTGATGTGAATAGTTTGCCTGGGGGATGGGCCTATGATGGTAGTATAATGGGAAGGAACGATTATTCATGGGAATAATCGTTCACGTCGGGTGTTGTTGTAGGGGGGTTTGACGATTTACTGGATAGAATGGAGCCATGGACCTTTACGCATAATCGTTTGGTGAGCCGAAGTCTGTACGAGAAACGCAACAAGTGGGCTGCGAGCGGTTACGACTTGTTGCGACCTGAACATACTGATGTAGTAGAGCTGTGGAGGTATGGAGTCGTTTTGAAGGAGTTTATAGTTACCAAAACGAGGGAAGCCGCCCTACTGGGAAGTGAACGAAACTGGCAATAAACTGGTGGGGTTTTCGAGCTCCTGTATAACGAGATTGTGTATTCATATCGCATAATCTAGCGCTACTCTTAGTAACTATACTCAAATTGAAGATTTAGTGTACTCAACGATTCGGTGAGAGTTTCGGTGTCAGGGCACGGCACGGAGCGATACTCTACACAAATGGTCGTGCAGTAGTGCATATGATATGCATAAACCAACAGCAGTGAGGAAGCCCGTATGGTGGAGCTATAATGTTTATCCTCGCGCGAGGCTAGCTGTAGCAGCTACTATGAGCCGATCGCATGTACAGTAGTTGTAGTTGGTGTGAGTCGGAAAATGTTGGGTTCATAGTGCTACTTTTCCAAAACTCTCCGACGTGTAACACACTGTATTGAAATTCATACTAGGACTCAGCTTACTGAGCCCCTTGCACTGGGCATCACAGAGATTGATCGAAATGATAGTACGCGTTGGGAGAGCATAGAAATTATACTGTTAAAGTATGGGGCCTCGTAAGAAGCCTGGTCCTAAGCCGGGGACCAAGAAGCCTGCAGGGATGGGAGGGCAACCGGATGATGATGGATATGCTCCTTTTCATAAGCTCGTTAATCATCCGCCGTTGGTGCCGTCCTCAGCGGTAATAGTCCTTTACGAGATCAACTGCTGAGAGGAGCGTTCAGGTTTATGCCACGTTTCTTGGTATGGAGGCTGGATCTGATACGGAGAGTGCTCGAAAGTAGTAGTAGTAGTAGTAGTAGTAGTAGTAGTAGTAGTAGTAGTAGTAGTAGTAGTAGTAGTAGTAGTAGTAGTAGTACTAGTAGTACTAGTAGTAATAGTAGTAGTAGTAGTAGTAGTAGTAGTAGTAGTAGTAGTAGTAGTAGTAGTAGTAGTAGTAGTAGTAGTAGTAATTGTTTCCATTTAGACGAACTGTTGGCGCCCTCTGTTACATTATCGAGAATTCTGATCTTCCACAAGCAGAGGAGGATGCTATTATGTCGGTCATAATGAGAGCAATGATCAAAGTCCCCGATCCGGTAGTGTCTCGATGCGATTCGGGAGAGTTATGGTACTATTTTCAGAGTAAAGGAGATCCTCGAGTATTCAATTGCTTTGAAGGGTGGGCTCAAAGGGAGATGTGTAAAGCGAAGGATAAAGACCCCGAACGGTGAGTTGAATCATTCGGTGATAATATGAAAATTCTGAGGAAACTTCGGGAAATTTTCTTTCGTTTTCGTAAATTTTTTCTCGAATTCGAGTGTTGGAGAGGAAATTTCTGAGTTCAGCTGAATCTGCGTTGATGATAATATGAAAATTCTGAGGAAATTTCGGAAATTTTTTTTGTTTTGGTACACTTCTACCCGAATATTTCGGAAATTTCTGAGTTCGGCTGAGGAAACCAAAAAAATATTTCAAGTTGGAATATTTTTTTGGTTTTTTTTGGTTGGAATTTCCAACACTGTTGTTGATTCTGGTCAGGTACCAAGCGATCGTTGGTGCTCTTCTGGAAATTTATAATAAAAAACTCAACAGAAAATACCCAAAGTACGGCTTCATACCATCGCGTTTACTAAGCTTGTTCACTGTCAGGTTAATACGCGATCCCGGTGCTGAACATGCGATTTTCCGCTCAGCATTAATGCACTATTGTGCCACAGGGAGTATAGAAGCATGGTAGAGGACATGATACGTCGTAGTGGATTTTCGAGCGCTGTTCTTTTTTCCAGTTTGCACGATCTTCAGCGGAAGACTCGACAGTGGAATGTCCTGCCACGAAGAGAGAAGCGAAAAGTAAAGGAAGAGGATGGTAAGCGCAATTCGCGGAGCGGAGTTTATTTTCTGCGGTTTCGTGCAATAATCTCTCAACGACTGTATATCACATATGAAGGGGTGGAGGAGAGGCCGGTGTAAAGATATGAAAATACTTTCTCATTGTTGGAATATATGTCCGCTTACTTCAGCTGAGCTTAGGAGTTCCCTTGCTGATTATAGAAGTTTATATACGAATTTGGGTAGGAATGTAAAAGGAATCAACGAAAATCTCGCGAAATTTTCCCAAAAATTTTGATGTTGTCGCCAACATATGCGGTTGGTCATGTGCATATTTTCCCACACTGTTTGTATATTCGTATAAACTGCGACTCCAATAAGCGGAAAATGCGCATACCGAGAATTGAACCCGCGACCATTACGGTGCTGCAAAAAATGTTCGCTTTCCTCAGCTGATGAGCTCAATACTTTCCCCACTTATCAAAGGAGTTCATATACGAATTGGAAGAATATATAAGTAGTGTACAGAAACTAACAAGAATTATCCAAAATTTCCTCAAGAGTTTTGATATTGTCACCAACACATGTGGTTAACCATGTTCATGTTTTACCATACCGGACCGTTACGACCACTTCGAGCTCCGTCTCGAGGGCGAAGTAGTAGTCCCAGATTGCTTCCGCTTTCCTCAGATGTAGAGTTATCGAGTGGATCGTTCAGTTCTGGGTCCATGAGCTCGTATGAGATTGATGAAAATGCTGAGGCCAGTACTCGTCCGAAGAGTCTGTGGTCTGTAAGGTGCGTCGTATGGGAGGAAGGCAAATATTCTATTCACACGAAGAAACGACTTATACGTTTTATCTGTTTTATCATGGTTCCACAAAATGACATTTATGATTTCGTATGCATCCTCTAGTATCTTTCACATTGTATGTGTTATCTCCTACAACAGCTATTCAAAAGCTTTAGACTTCTGACATACTCAGCTTGTTCGAGGATAAAATTTTTCTCTATTTTATCGATGCACGTTTTTTCTTGTACGCTTTCATCTTCGTCAAAATTCTTCGTAGTTTGAATGTTTCTGATGAGGAATTAACTCTACTTGACGAGTAGGTGTAGTGAAGTAGCAGCCGAGTGGGAGCGAGTTTTGCGGCGAGCGGTTCATCCAGAGCGGCATCATCGTGAGTGAAAGCGTTCGCTATACCTCCGTATGTCGTCTCCTTAGGAATGGATCCGGATGATCTTCAGCGTAAAGTTTATCAAATGGGTGACGAGCCGTGGAGAATCACCCAGGCTGATCTCGTCAAGGTATCTCGTGTGGGGTGAATACTGTGTGAACCAAACCGTTATGCAAAGTAGTGTTTTCAACACCTTCAATTTTCGGAAGTCAACTTGATAACAATGTGAACACTAACGTTTTAGAAGCGTTTTGTGGTCTTTGGTCGTACTCTGGAATAGAATCTCGGAAATCTAGATGTTTGGTTCACACTGTATACGTCCATGGTCAAATACATGTGTTGGTGGCAATATGAAAATTGTGATGCAATTTTGGAAAATTATCGCTGGTTTTTATATACTTTTATCGTTGTTCCTTTTCACAATGTAGTGAGAAACTCCACTAGCTCGGCTGAGGAAAGCGAATTCATATATGCTCGCGCTGATATTAGTCTTGCGACAGGTGCTCCGGTCTGCGGCTTCTTTTCCTCGTGAGGAAGCGACGAGGATCGACCTTCCTGAATGGTTTCTAGAAGAACTCACGTTACTAACGCCTCAAAAGCACGAGTTTGAGAAGCACGTTGTAACTCTCAGAAAAGTATTCCCCAACGTTTTTACCCGCGTCAAAACAGTGGTGTTGTTTTTCAGCTGCCAACATTCAGCATCCACCGAGAGTTGCTCATGAGACTTCTGCGCTGTGAAAGCCAGATGTTCAGCCTGGAGGATATGACTGCCACTATCAACACTCTCATCGACGCTCGCCTGCAGTTCAACGAGGATCCTGCCGCACCCAAGGGGTGAGTTTTTCATTCTTGCTGGTTCTTTTTATTTTTTAGTTTCACAAGAGCACTCTGAAATTAACAAGAGCCTGTTGTTGTTTGTTTGTTTTATTTTTGGGCGAATAAAATGACTTTGTTGAATTCGCGAATTGATTTTTTCAATTATAATTTCATCCCAAATTTTGGTTATTTGTCATTATTTCAGAATCCCCTACGCCGAAGTGAATGGTCTCGTATTCGACGGAGACCGAATCCGTCTATGGTATAACTTATTTTGGTGCCCTTCAGCTTTGAAGCTCCGCCCAGCGGCCGTTTGCCGCTTGAGCATCGCAATACTTCTCCAATTTTGTGGAAAAAATTGGCGAGCGATGCGGATCCCTGGAGGGGTAACTACTATGGCGGCTAGAGTATCACAAGCCACACAGGCTTCGAGGGAAGAGGCTTGGAAAGGAGTTGACAAGAAGGACGTGTTAGTTAGCATGCTGAGGAGACAAGCTACCAGCCAGAATAGCTTCAACTTTGACTCGTGGTGACGCTTTCATTGTTGCACATTTTCCACTATCCGTGTACGTTTCGATGCAAAAGAGAGAGATTTGTGTATGAAAAGTGTTTATGATGTACCCCTCGGGATAGTAAACACTCGCAATAAATATGTATGTACTTTCGCACGATAAGTTCCTTGTCATTCACTTACATCATTCGACGTATCATTTCTCATCAACATCATATTCATGCAGAATCAGTGAAAATCTTTATAAACCTAGTCAGATCCACTGACAGCCCTTGCGTTGATTATATGATAGCGTTGATTCGCCTGATTCCACCAAGAGTATTCCAACAGCATTTAGAATGTTAGTTCGAACAGGAGATCGACTAGGAAACGAAAGTTACTAACACAACAACAAACTTGGAGTTTTCAGTTCATAGCAAAATGAATTCGATTAGGGAGTTCACGACCGGATCTCTTCACGCATTGTGCGATAGGAAGAAGACGGTGAATATCACAGACAGAAACTAACGGAAATATATCAGACAATCTATCAATCTACTTGGCAGCCCCACATCTTTTTGAACCGAGGCACTAACACAGCTAGAAGGGCACCAGAGCAACCCAAATACACGGACTTCACCACGAAGCCCGCATAGAGACCACTGAGACCTCGAGTGGCATAAATTTGGCCTGCAGTCTTGAACACGTCGGACACTCCGGACGCGAAATAATGAGGTCCCAACTTAGGACGAGGAATGGCGGAGTTGAAAGTCTCAGTGATGGCATTCTTCTGAATGACAGTACGGACCACATCGGTCCAGCAGTTGAGGACGACGCCAAAGACTCCAGCGCCGAAACCCGCAACGCTGTCACTCAGAGTGCTGTCTTTGCCGAAGACTCTTTGAGTAGCAAGCTTGCACTTATCCAAGGACATGAAGTAACCAGCAGACCATATGAACTGTCGCATTTGCATGCCACCAAAGCCGAGATAAAATCCGCTGAGACCGCGAGTCTTCCAAAGATGAGAGAGAACGTCGGCAGTGCTCTTAAAGCGACCAGTAGAGTCCAGTTGCAATGCCAATTTGGCATTCTCAAAAGGGGAGATGACTATCATTTCGGGGATAGTAGCGATACCACCAGCAATGCCTTTTGTGAAAGCGGTACCATCACTCTGCTTTTTTCCGAATAAGACTTTGTGACAGATCGGTTGTAACCAAAATTTGATTGACCGTGAGAACGTAGCGCGAGCCATCTCTGCGCCGATACCTTTGGAGACGAAGCCCTTCATACCATGGGCATTATAAAAATCTTTCATGAGGGAGGGGACGCTCATCTTTACCCCAGAGGCTTGAGACATGGTCATGGCTCTGACGATGTCCACAGGATATAGGGTCACCGCAGTAACAACAGCAGCTCCGGTTACTGGCGGTAGTGAGACCAATGCTGTGAAGGACATATAAGAGTGACTAGGAACGACAGGACAAACGCGAGAAAAACTGATAGCAACAATGGCCAACAATAGAGCGCTGAGTTTCAATGGAACTCGAGACAGCCGCGGGTGCCTGTATGCAGAGATGAAGTATAACTATGTGGAACCTGCAGCGGGATGTAAACCACGAGCTACCGACTTGGATACGGCTCGTTGTTTATCGGCGAAAACCATGAGAAGATCATCGAACCATCCCAGTGAAGCATGAGAACTCAGTGCAGTGATAGTACCACACTCATGGAATCATTCCGATAGAGTAGCTTAGTCGTTGTGAGATGCTCATGATGCATTCTCACTAGCGACTCGTAACGAAGTGGTCCGATAGTTGCACAAAAAATGCAAGAAAATTATCCGAAGAATTATCGAGGTCCTAGCATTCCGCCTCAAAGACTCGAATGCCTAGCAACGTGACGATGTATCTCGTCAACGGCGTCGTTTGCCACTGTTCGAGTTGAGACGCGAGTTGAAATTTTGGCCGGATGTGGGATTAGAGAACATTGAGCTTTCCGTGAGTCTCCAAGGCTTACGGAAATTAGAGCGTCCCCTCCGTGGCGAATGTGAGTAACCTACTTCCTAGCTTATCCAATTGTCGTTAAAAGCGATCGGATGGGTTGTAGAGAAACATGCTCTACTATTGCGGAGCGAGTGAATCGGGCGGAGCATATACAATAATTCCATCTAATACACGAACAGGTTAAAACGGGTTGGCAGCTCGGTTGAACCACTGGAGATGTAAAAATGCGCTATAATACCATATCCGCGGTAGTATAGTGGTGAGTATTCCTGCCTGTCACGCAGGAGACCCGGGTTCAATTCCCGGCCGCGGAACTTTTCAGCTCCCTCATCAGCTAAAGTCGTCGATATTATACTGTACTCTACAATCTTTACATCATATGTACTACATATCTTACAACAACCCATCAGAGCGACTCAGCATCTGATAAGGACGTCTGCTACAAACTTGCCTCATGGGTTGCAATAGGCCTGGTCACACACACTGTGCGGATCGCAACCATTCTAAGGCTGCCAACCCATCTTTACCCCTCTCTAGAGCCCACTCACTACTTCCCAGTTCTACCAGCAGACCCAACGCCAGTGAAGACAACTGACTGACACCAACTCAACAAGCATCGAATGATAACCAACCACAACAAGGTGAATATAAGGTGATGACGATAAGTCATGAAGATGATGGCTATGAATTACTATCATCCTACGATGACCTCCTTCTATGCCGCAGTGGTAGAGGTACGGCACGCATTGGATCCCCTCCGAAAAGAGCCTAATGGACTCTCTACACACCCAGCACCACCGAGCACCTACCTCCAGCAGACGTCCACGGCCGAGCATCCACCATACGAGATTTCGCTTCTCCACGTAGAATCCTCACTATGGACGGTACCCTGAGCCTCGAGCTAGCACAGACAACACGGTATAGCTACTACTACTTTTCCAATAGTATCTTCCCTCGATGGAGCTTCTCTCTATTGATGAAGTCCCTCACTCTATTGGGTACCGCATTTCCTTGAATTCTACTACTATTATCCTCAGCGTAGCTGCCATGCTCCAGGAGCACCTTACAGCTCTTCCTACCCTCTATCGCCAACACCGAGTCAGCTCCTGAGCCGACTGGGTAGTCCTCACTGAGGAGACCGCCACCTCTAAACCTTCCAATCAGTGGTACCCCACCTATATCTCGTCCGAGCATTAAAATGAAAGCCCATGGTGCTGGTAGTAGGCTTCGGCAATGGCGGCTTACACCTCTTCCCCACGCACTCCATCCCTCCAGAGTCCCTTTGCCAGTCAGGATAGAACTCATGCGAAATCGGCTGCTTATACCTACAGTAGATTTATCACCCACAAAAGAGACTCACTGGACCCCCTACAAAAGATAGGCCTCTCGATCGATATGTGTTTGCACAGCTGGCTTCAGCATTGCCTCCTTTCGAGCTCCAGGATACACTACGTAGTCGTCAGAGTATCTACTCCTTCCATTCTGTTTGGGGCTAGGCCCTCCAGCTGGACCTGTCCAAGACCAGCCTAGAGCAGCCCAAGCCCACTCGCCGTTACTCGACGCAGGACGGAAGGTCTTCGCTAGCTCTCTATTTACGACTGCTCCGTGCAAGGGCAGCGGTTGGTACTGCTCCCGATAGGCAGACATATCCCGTGGCCAAAAGGGCGCTCTGTTAGGTTTGAACTCGCCTGTGAAACGCGCATTATGGTTTTGATTAGTCACACAGAGCTCACCCCGTCGTGCCATATCCTCATCTATTTTGTGGACGCGTGACAAGTTCTGAGTGCTCCTCCTGATAGCAGGATTGGTCTCTTTCAGTACAGACGACTTGTCAACAAAGGCTTCCTTCGTAGAAGTGCTGTAGTACAGCTTTCGAATATCCTCCGACGAGAATGAATTTTGTATCTAGAAAGATACACCGCCCTCAGGGATCCAACCCGGGACCTATCAACACCACCTGCGGCGTGAAACCCTGCGACGCCATCAGCTTCTTCTTCGCATCATTCACACTCGGCATCAGCAAACAAGACTCAACTGAGACCCGGCACATCCCCCCCCCAAAAACACAACCTCCAACACTTCACAATCACCATCATTAAAATGAACGACGACTCCAACAATTTTCGCCATATCATGAGCTGCATGCCTAACCCGAATTGCCACTGGCTATTTGCCAGCAACAACCGAAATCGAGGAGAAGACTCACAAAGAATGAGCACAGCGCTACGTTAGTCATAAAACTTGCCATAGGTACAAGATGCTAATAATACTGGGGAGATCGAGGCGATCGAGGATGAGGCATAAGGCACGACACAATAACAGTGATGTCGTCAATCACAACGCCTCCCCCTTGGTCTAGCCACCTCCTACACGCCTTCTTAGCGAGGAACTCCGCAGCTTCCTGGGCCTGGCTACTACTAGTAAGGATCATGCTCACTAGGCTAACAGCCTCATCAGACGATATGAACTCCCACACACCATCACTGCACACGAGCAAGAACGGGTCTCCAGGGTGCCACGAGAAGTTGTTAGACACATACGACAGCCCCGAGGGGCTACTCCGCTCAGGATCCCTCACCACCTGCTTTCTCCGAGTATCAGGAGTAGGTATAACTCCTGCTCTATAGTACGCTATTAGATCCCCCATGGCCCTAGACATATTCAAACCAGGATAGCTGTGCCCCCTCACATAAACCCGGTAGCAGCAATGACCGTCGTAGCCAACCTGAAACACAACCAAACCACCAGATATCAACTCTCGCCTAGGACTACCCTTCCCCCAGTCTTTTCTATCCTAGCCCTCTCCTGTGGCCGCTCAGGGCGATGGTCCGTGGTCATCTCCACCACCGTAGGAGACGAGCCGTACGCCAGCACTGCCCTAGAGTCCCCAACCCATGCCGCGGTGATGGTATCCGTTCCATGGCTGCGGATATAGAGCATAGACTAGGACGACACTCGAAGAGCTCACCAGTGGACGCAAAGGGTGGATGTGCTTCCACTGCAAGACGCATCAAGTTCACCCGACTTGGTCGCCAGCTATGACAACTCCATACCACTCCATTGTCAACTCTTTGCGTACCTCTAATTTATCCTGTATCGCTGGGAACCACGTCCTCAAGGCTTTATCCAGTTGTGCCCCCTCCTGAATGGACTCCTTAGGGTGCTCCAAAATCAACTAAAAAATAGTGTTGCAGCGCTGGCCCTACTACTACTACTACCTTCACCAACTGTTCCTTTACGAAATTGGACACGTTGTGGCCATGCAAGCCATGACCATCGAAGACTCCGTAGACCGTGAAATCGTCATCAACGTTCATTATGAGGAAGGAATCCTGAGGTCCCCCATGGTCCTCCTCAACCTCCCATGAACCTACCTGATTCGGCGACTCAGGCTTCAGCCCTTTCTTACAGGCATACCCAATGCCACTGTTCCTCCCAGGCAATCCCCCCAATACTCTAGTGTCCTTGTCTTTATATGCCTCTCTATGGTGCAAGTCTGAGTCCGTTGTAGAAGCTATGGACCACCGTCGTCCCTTGACGCCCTCCTCAACCTCAAAGGCTCTCGATAAAGCGTCTGCTTCTGCTACGTCGTCCACACCAGAGACTTGCAGCCTTCGTGAAGATGATGATGATGATCGAGAGAGTAATGATCGTATGTTAAAGGACCTGAGGGAGGAGTGGTATCAAACACGCCCTGGATTTTATTATAACCTTCTATGGCCCTCCTCGCAAGGGTGGGTTATTGACAGCTTCCTTCGATGTAACGCGTCTGGTGAGGGCGAGACCCTCGACGACGGAGAAGCCGTGGAGGGACTGCAACCCATGCTCAAATTTACTTCGTAAAACTATTTTTACTCGGGCGGAAAAGTGCGCAGAAACAAACGTTTTATCTTGTGTAAAAACGCTCATTCGGAACAAATTACACAGTTATAATCGTCCTAAGCACCCCGTACTTAAACGGCGGTAATCGGCAGTTTTCGGTGGTAATGGCGTCCTCAGTAGCAGAAGCTCCATCCTCCTCTTCGAGTCTTCGTAAAAACGTGGCCTCTCCTCCACCCCTTGTTGACGACGATGAAGACGATGATGAATTCTCCCGCCTACTCAACGCTCATAAGAAGGCACGCGACGACGGTGGAGGAGCGCCTCCTCGGCAGACCCAAGTACTACTAGATGCATCTATGAGAGTAGCTTTGTATAATCTTGTCAGAGTTCAACAGTTGATGGTAGCGCTCGGAAGCCACCTGGGAAACGACAGAGGGTTGTGGGCTATGGCGATATTGATGGTGCTGGCGCTCGGAGGTAAATCCTTCTTGTATTAGATTGGCTTGTCAGATGTGTATAGATATACCTCTGAGAACCCTAGGCGTCGAGGAGGAAGGGCCATGCCAGTCTCCCAAAGGGAGCATACGGCTATGGGTAGTAGTAGTAGTAGCAGTAATGGCAATCGATGACGGCAATGTTTGACTTCGTATTAGGTCTAGTGCCCCCTCGACCGTTAAGATTTCCCTTTCCACCCTACTGTGGACCTCTCGCCAAACTAGTAGTACCACTCCTCCGCCACTTCCTCCTCCTCCTCTAGGTCAACTCAGGTGTCCAGCGGTCCTCCCCCTCCTCTCCCAGCCGACGAGAAGTCCGTCATGATGAAGGAGATGCTAGACCGAATACAGTTCCTCACTGAAGAGAACGAACGGCTTACATGGATAGTACTACCGCCACCACCACTCACATCAGCCCGAATAGACCCCTCCCATAGGTGTCTGATCAAAAGCGGCTCCTTCGGAATGACGGCGATGGCCGCGCGTCGATGCCACCACCCTTTGGAGCTCCCCCGCCCCCAGGGGGCCATCGCCATCGACGTGAGGATGAGTCTGACAGACCATCGATTGAAGCTTCTGATGTGGTAGCTCCCGCTGACCAGGCAACAGTACTTCCTCCATGGAGATCAAAGAAAACGCCCACCAGCTCTCTGCCCCACACTGGTGAAGACCTCTTGACGGCTCCTACTGAAGAGCATAAGACGGCGACCACTCGGAAGGAGGCGGCTCCTGAGGGACATCCCTCTCCTCCGCATTCCACGGTCTAGCCTTTGTCACTCCTACTGCTACCTAAGTATTATATACTTGCCCTTATAGGATTAGGTTAAGTATAGTATTTTCTATCACTATTCACGTTGTGAGAGATGAGCTGCGAGGTCCTTCGTCTCCCTAATATCGGCTATATCTATCTCAGCTTCTTGATTATCCCCCCCCCTCTATGCTCCTTCGGCCTGTCGGGAGTTCCTCGGCGATATCACCGGTGGATGATGATGATGAAAGAGGAGGAGAAGGGTCGGACTTCTGGAAAAGCTGCAATCCCTGCGAAGTCGAGAAATCGGGTGTTTCTTCCATAGGTTTGACTCCCAGCCATGTGGTACTTTGCATGTGCATGCGTTATTCGGGTCGGGGACATTTGGCACAGGAAAAGGTTTATAGAAAAGGAGAATGATTATTTCTCCCTACGATGGATCCAGTACTTGTTGGCATGGTAAGACCGAACTTCAGTCACCGGAGGGTACAGTTGAATGAGTTCGACAACCGAGTGATAATGAGGGCTTCGTGAATTGTGATAGATAGTTTGGTACCCCCCCCCCATGACCACAGGCAACAGTGACTGTTCCCAGACAAATCAGAAGCAGTTAGTGACCAGGTCACTGACTAGCTTCTGTCTAGGTTTCCGAGGCTGCCGCTGCCTTAGCTGTGTTGTTGTCCAATAATACCATTTCCTTCCGAATACCACGTCCCACTGATTTGCGCTGAAAAGTTACTACTACCAACACTGCGCAAAAAAGATAACCAAAACTTGTCCACCGCAAATGAAGGGGAGAGACGATAATCATCTCCTTTCCTTTTTGTTCTTCGTGGCAAGTGCAGGCTCGGTCGTGGCGTACATTTTGAGATCATCCCCAGAAAAGACACCCATGTTCCGAAGTCTGATCAGCAACACCCTTCAACACTGAATCAGTAATGCGTGATTTAACTCAGCTACGAGGTTGATTATGTTGTCGGGGCCTTTGTACTCAGTGAGGGGCCTAGGAAGGCTCCTGAGGGCATCTAGAGAGCCATCGGCGATTGGAACCTTCTCCTGCGCCTGCACTAAAACCAGCCTCCATCGTAAACTGAGCAGGATCATCCTGGGGTAGGATGGTGGTTGACTTCATTAGTCGACCTCTTCACAAATTTCACGAATGTGTCGCAGTCGCTGTCGTCTCCCTCAACCACGACGACCCCCGGGTACCCCCATTTGTAGTAGCCTCCAAGGGACAGCTCATCTACCGGATATTACAATCAGGCGGCGACGCTAGTAGACCTACTAGCCCAAGTCCGGAGGAGCTTCTTCTTCTTAGGATTCCGTATATGATGAAAATAGAGAAAGCGACGACCAAGCACCAGTGGTATATTGTCTCTTTCAACTCCCTGCACATGACGAGACGATGCACAACCTCCCCCGATGGGTTCTCACTGTTTTAGGACACCCTGGACTACTCCCCGCCGCAGCCTTCATAACCCACCGTCGGCCTAGGGTTAGGTTGATCACAGTTGTCATGATGACTGCGAGGGAACCTCCGTTCACTCCTGTTGATGACAACACGACTTCAGGGAGAGAGTAATTCGGAACGGATAAAGGTAAGAGTGTGTCAATGGACTTTATAAAGGAGGCGCAGACAACACCAGTCGTGTTGCCAGCCGTCGGTGATGGTGGAATAGACTAGTTCTTCTTCGGCTTCTCCTTCTTAGTGGCCCTCACTGGGCCGTACATCTTCATGCAGGTTAGGAACAACTCCTCCAGACCATACTCGCGGCACCTACCAGGGAGGCTCATTTGAATCTTCTGCGCTGAAACCTAGGATACTACCTTGCTGCGATGTCGCTCATCTGGTCCGGTCCGTATTCGATGAACTCATCCTTAGGGAACGCCCGTAGGTCATCGACACTCTTTCCCTCTGGCACGGGTATCTGCTCCTCCCCTCGAACGGCCAAGTACATCCATCGTAACCTTAACCGCACCTCCAGTGACCACCACCAGACAGTTCCTCACCTATTGATCAAGTTCACGTATTCCGCACAGTCCTGTTCGTCTCCCTCTAGAATGATGACACCAGGGTAACCCCACTTGTAACAGCCTCCCATATGGAATTCCTCTGAGCACAATCGTCGAAAGTTTTCATACCACACCTTCACCTACTCGCCCACTCCTTGATCAGCTTCTTCTTCACAGGGTTCCTAATGTGATGGGCGTAGATAACTCTGCGTCCCAGCATAGGTGGCTGATCGGTCTTCTTCTTCCGAGCCGAGAGATGGACGGTGACCTTCTTGGTCGCCCCCTGAGGTCGGCGTTAGTCAATATTGGCATATTTGGTCGCTTTCCTCAACCGAGCTCACGAGTTTCGTCAATAATTATAGAAAGTTTATATATGCGAATTGGAGTAGAAGTGTACAGAAACCAATGAAATTTCATCGGTTGCATATTTCGCCACATTGGCATGAGTCCCCTCCTGCCCTCCTCATCGCCTACCCTAATAGGAACTCTCGCCGCCCATGCAACAGCATCATCGTCGTCCTCTGAATGCTCCTTCCTGCGGGCCCTCTCAGCCTGTCTCGATGCTTCAGCGATCTGCTATAGTGAATCCCCCTCCAAAGATCCCACATCCTCCCCCACCTCGTTGATGGACACCCGTGCTTGCTCTAAAGCAGCCAACAGGGGGTAGTCATACCCGGCCTCGATCTGAATCTTTATAGAGGCCATCAATGCTTCGTCCAACCTCCCTAAACACGACCATCTCCTCAGCTCCCAGGACCAACGCTCTACTCAATTTGGGCGAAATCGACTTCGAGCCTTCCACTGCGATGACCTCAGGAAGGACTCTCCTCTCCCTGGGATACCCAGGCGGTAAGGTGATGATAAACGTTGCATACGGCTCGTCGTCCTCCTCCACCTCGTCTTCATCATCATCGTCATCATCTCCTACCACATCTCCTCCTACTGTGATAGCGTATCTGATCCAACGGTGGCCCTCATCCCTTTCGAGCCGCCCTACGTCGCCTCCCCGTCGTGAGTATCCTTAGGCCGATGGAGCCACATAAAATCGGAATCGGGCTGCCTGCCATATACACATTCGAGGGCCTCAGCCTCATCGAGTTGGAGGTTAAGACAATTGTTCTCTCGGAAGGGCTTCTCAAGTGTGTCAATTCCCCTTCTGGGAGGAACTATGTGTGACATGTGATATTCTGGAGCATCGGAATTAGCTCCCACCTCCCACTACAATTCAACAGCAACAGTTGAAAGGAACATCATCAATAACAACAGAAAAAGCTTTGAACTGATAGCGACTACTTTTTCGACGTTTTCTTCTTATTTTTCTTCGTCTTCTTATCACCTCCCTTATTATCGTCCTCGCTACTAGTGGTATACATCTTCATGCTGGTCATGAAGAGCTCCTCGAGCCCAGCATCCCGACACCTATCATGGAGGCCAACACCTCCACTCTCCTCCTCCCATGACGTCCCCTCCTACCGTTGAGCAATCTCACTAACTTCATCAACCTTGTATTGGGTAAACTCCACCGGAAAGGCGCGCATCTCGTCCAGAGTCTTCCCCATCGGTACTTCTATCTGCTCCTCCCCTCGTACCGTAACCATCCGAACATACCTACCATTCAACCTTCCCTAAGTGTACTCTTGCCGCCGCCGACGACCGACCTCGTCACACGGTTGACATAGTCAGCACAGAGGCTCTCCTCCCCCTCAATGACGATGAAGTTAGGGTTGCTCATTCCTCCCAGTCGGTAGTCCTCTGAGCATAGCGATGGTAATATGCAGTATAACAGAGGATACTACTGGCCAGCTCCCGTATGAATTTTATTTTCATCGGGTTTTTGATAGTATGCACGACCATCATCCTACGTCCCAGTACCTCCCGTCCAGCTGAAGGAGTCTACACAGCGGAGCAATCGCGAGAATAGGAGATACCCCACTCCCTCACCTCTGGACTGGACGTCGCGTTTTCTTCCTTAGAATTGTCGTTGGCATCCTGCTGATCCTCCCCGACCTAGAGTCGCATTAAACCCCCTTCCACCTCTGATGACCACCCACCTGAGTAATGTACTGTCGAGTCGACTCCACAGCCGCTATCAGAGGGAACACGTATCCGGACTCCAGTTGAGTCCGCACATGCTTCAGCAAATACTTCAACACCTCCTCCCCCAACATCTCCGCATCTGTCGCAGCACTGACCTCCTCTACTACGACTTCCGGTGATCGGCTCTTCTCCAGAGGATATCCCGACGGTAGTGTTATTATGAAGGTAACGCTGACGACAGATGGATGAGAGTAGCTCGTCAACGTCACCGAGTATCTAAGGACACACAACTCGCCCTCCCCCCTCCCCACATCCTCCACTACGCCATCCCATCGTCACTATCGGAGCCCTCCGGCCTGTGCAGCCACATGAAGCCTCCATCGTCACTGTACATCTCCTCGAGAGTCTCCGCTTCTTCCAATTGCAGCTCTTCCCACGACATTTCAAACCACTAAGACCACCCTGGGCACACTGCCAACTCAGCGACTCGTCAGAAGCAGCAGTAACAAAGGCAGTCCTTATCGTCACTTGATCGACTACACATGTTGATAAGGGAGTTCGGAATTGTAGTAAACTTGGTTCATGCACACTTCCACGCTTAGCAGCTCGAATCTCTCCTACGGCATGCAATGCAGCTACAACGGGGATTTCATAGCCTTCCTTGAGCTCAGACCCTTTCCTCGACAACTCCCCCCCCTCCCCATCACTCGCTCACTTCGGGGACCCCCGCTAGGACCTTAGTATTATCGGGAGTCGCCCTGGGTTGGTGACGATGAAGGCAGTAGTCAGGGGAGGAGCAGGGGTAGCCAGTGACAGCCCTCTAATTATCATCTCGCCCCCTCAACCACATCGAGTATGTTCAGCCGAGTAAGCCATCCCCTGGATGCCTCCTCCTCCTGTCAGTCCAGACTCCATCCGGCCTCTCAACGATCGTCGTTCTCTTACCCATCGCCCTCCCACAACTACATCAACACAATCCCCCATCACATACAACAACTACATTATCATCATCATGAAGATCACCATTCGCCAGCCATGGCTTGACCGTAGAACTCTATTCCAGCCAGGAAGAGGTTATGCGTATTACCAGAGTTAACTCCGCCCTGAACAAGTCTGAAGACCCGAAAGGCCCCCCGCGACTCCGGCGATTTCTCTATCGGAAAGTAACTAAACCAACCCCCTCCAACACTACCCTCACACCACCATGTACCACCTCGTCGCCTTAGGTTCTCTCAGACTTCCACACATCTTCTTCTCATCCAGTATAACCCAATCGTCTCCATCATTCGATCCCATCACATTCCAACTCATCAGGCACTGGGCGCTCGAGTTCCTGTTCCGAAGGCAGTACCTGAGGGCCATCCCCAACATCAGTAAGAGCTACAACGGAAAGTCTACCCTGTCAGACGTAGGGTCCTTCCTCGTCCAAAATCGACCTGTACCCACGACGACGGCTCGTTCTTAGTGCGGAAATCCACTGACGCCGACCGGCCGACGATATCATCCACTGAGCCCCTTCCAACACCTGAGGCGATGACAATGCCCATAAGGGGGATGATCAGTTCCCTACTGCTCGCCATGACCTGCACCTCCATCAACTTGGACGCAGGATTTCGC
>NW_003216498.1:101911-103894 GCF_000006405.1 Perkinsus marinus ATCC 50983 | reverse complement strand
ACAGCCTGTTTTTGAGGATAAAGGCATCCTAATATCCTAAATCCTAACGGTAAGGATCCTAATGTCCTAAAGTCCTAACCCAACCTAAGGAAAGGACCCTTGTGAGCGCCATTTATCCTTAAATTGCATCCTAATGGGTTAAAATCCTAACATTAGGACGCTTGTGAAATAGGCCCCAGGATAGGACCATAATTTTGGCACTGTTAGGCGAATCCTTTCAACACAGCCAAACTAAACTAGGGATCAGCGTATTCCTCGTCGTGAATGGCGTCATTCGGAATTCGCCAATGAATCAGTTTAATAGATGAAAACTATTCTACAAGCATAATTTGCCTAAAACTTGTGCGTATTCAGTTTACAACCAGTACTCACCGTAACTTGTCGCTGAAACGTGTTTGCTGATTTTCATGGCATGACGGAATTCCGCGGATGACGGTTGCGTCAACTTGGCAGTTCTTAGTTAGTTCTTAGTTGGAGACTCTCGAAGGTGATACTGAAGTTCATGATGAGGTGTTCATCAATGATGAATCATCATATCAGATAATTTCCGACAGATGACCATGGGATTTTCGTTGCCACCGCGAGCGAGCGGCTCCGAAAAGAAACACTCGTGGCCACACTAGCGTATAGTATACGCCGTATACTGTGCGGTTCAGTGCAGAGTACGGAGCCCTGCTAACGTGTGACCACGCTATACCGTTAGTATGATATCATTTCGTTACGGTTCTACTGTGTTAAGGCTGTTATATTGCTTTGTACGAATCATGGTCTTGTGGACGGATATACTCGAAGTCGTGATCGGGTCGTCGATTGATACTATAGGTAGTCAATGCTAGTGACTCTGGCAACACAATCCCAAGGGTAGATACAGGTATAAGATAATACTTAGCTGCGGTCGACAAGGTTGGCAGGAGTGCCAACAGTAATCCTCAAAAGAATCTCTCGAAAGACTCTGAATGTAATCGATCGTTTGACGCATGCACACGTTAGCTACGGATAAGGCCCTCGCGCTCGCCTTATACTGTCTATTCCGCACAGGCAGGGCCGCACAGGGGGACGACAACAAAAAGGTAGCTGACAATGGCCGAACGGAGTCGATTTACATATAGCGAACAATCGATACAATGCAGCTAACAGACTGGCCAACAGGAGTGGGCAGATCCTCCTACCACAGTCTTTGCATGCGTGTTGTCTATTATTCATGCGTGAACGCGGGCGTGTCACGCACTTTAAGTTTCAAGGTTGGTTCTGAAGTTTGAATCTTCCCTTGGAGCCTGGACTTAGGTCACGGTCTAAGGTATACGTTTTTATTATTGTATACCCGCTAGTGGCTACGCTTCCATCAACAGCTGAGGGATAGTATACGGTATTTGTCAAGTGACAGATATTGAGTTCAATAAGTTATTCATGGTACTGACTAGAAGTGGTAAGAGCTCTAATACTATGGTGGATTACACTGACCATCCTATACCCGTGTCTAGGATTGTTCAGGTCAGGGGTTATGCCTCTCATAAGGTCTGTGAGAGGCGGTATGTCATACCGGGTACGAGCAGTCAATTGAGTCTGGTTTGAGTTTGGGTCTCGAACACTCTGCTCACCATGCTCTGGATTGCATGGACAACAGTCTAGCCCTCGCAGAAGCGCATAGGTATATCTCAGCACGAATCGAATAATCTCAACTTGAGATTCTCAAGTAAAGATTCTGGTATCATCTCCCGCATATTTTGGAACCATATTTGTTATCCACTGATATAAACTCAATACTGTTAAGAAACTGAATCGGGCTTAGTAATGTTACATGACTGGATGAATGAAAAGAGTGAAACAGTGATGAGTCATCAATTTATGGACTCCATAAAATTTATGGCGATTAAAGACTAAGCATAAATAGTCTTAAATCGCCACTTCGCTCTGCTGGGTGCATAAATCTCTGTCTGGTGGTATAATCTGTGTCTTTCGACGACTAGGCAAAACCCGTATACT
>NW_003216498.1:94617-101811 GCF_000006405.1 Perkinsus marinus ATCC 50983 | reverse complement strand
CGCAGGATTTCGCCAAGGTATGGTATGGCCTCGCGTGCCCAACCAATAGAGAGCCCCAAATGAATCGAAGTCCGACGAATAAGAAAATGATACCGGAACCTCCGCCGAAGCTGTCAAGCCCGACCCTCTCGACACAGCCTACCACATCACAGCAGCCTACTCATCAGCCCCTTCATCCCTCCTCTACCTCCACCTCCTCCTTCATCTCTTGTCGCCGCTTATACCCCTCCTTCTGGCACTCCCGGGGCCTCCCCCCAATAGGAAGGTCCTGCTGTCCTGTAGTGGTGAACTTCCTCATCAACTCAAGTATCCTATCCTGTGCGGGACGCCAGAGTGGCGACTCTGCCGCTGATATGAGGGACTCGAGGGGCAATTGGGACCATCGGACGCTGAAATGGAGCCTCGGAAGAACCAACAAGACACAGCTACTACTACTACCATCCATACACCATCTCAAAGTCCTCCTTCTCCCACACCCCCTCCTTCTTCGGACTGCTACTATCCTCATCATCCTAAGACATTCCTCCTCCACCAGACCAGTTAACCTATACTCACCTCCCCTTCCTCTTCCTCAGCTACATCTTCATCACCACCACTCTCCCCAGAGTCCTTCTCCGGCTCCTGGACGGGCTCCTCAGACCGCAGTGTGACCCTCACCACTGCGCCACTGTGCAGAGACACCTCCTTTCCATCATCATCATCCTCTTCCTCATCCTCCTCTTGCTGTGGCTTTTGGAAGACCTCTTTCGAGAGCTCATCCACAATGACCTGATCTCGACTCTACCCTAGCTTTCCTCTCCCCCCTTGCCTACCTCTCCTGATGAGAGCTTCCACTCCACTTCAGCCCACACCTCCCCCAAAGGCGCCTCGTCCAATAAAGGTACTATTCCCTCTACTATTCTTCCCTCCTCTCCCTCACCCCACGATACTGCTCTCTCATACCTCGGTACAGGATCCCCCCTCACACACTCCGACCCGCTAGCTATCCCTTCCATCACCCTCAACTTGACCTCGACAGCGCCTACCACAATCCTGATCTACCCCTAGTCCCCCACAACTACTACCACTCAATGGCTTCACCATCTCCATACCCACCCTGATATGCCTTCTATCCATCCTCTGCCTCAATACATTCGTACCTGCATTACCTCCCATCACCAGCCCTACCCCCTACTGCCGATTACATGTCCTCAAGACCAGTTCTTCATCTCCCGAAGAGGCCCCCAGGCCCAACTTATCCGACGTTAGTATCCTCTCTATCATCGCCAGTGGGAGCTGCGAAAGCTCATATACCCTCAAGGGCTTCCCCAGCCTCGGCTGAATACACTCCTGAAAATGGGGTCTCGGTCAACGTGTAGCTGCTACTGACCAACCGCCTACGTCGAACTTATCAAGTAGTAAAGCCTCAGCAGCTTCAGCGAGAGCCTTCGCATCAGCGTTGTTGTCAGTATACTAAAATGAGCGAATAATTCCGACCAAACCGACGATTATCCTTACATAGCTACAGCGTAATAACACAGCAGGAGCTGTATGAGGGTTGAGACAAGTAGAAAGGATGTACTCCGCCAAACGATGGGCCAATGAGGGCATCTCAAGGGCCAACGTTAGTCCCAGTAGGGCTGCATGGGAACACCCTCGATAGCTAGCCTCAAGACTCAGACCTACTCAGAAGCAGCCCGCATTGAGACTCCTCTTGAGAAGCTGAAGGAGTTGCGAAGAGCGGGTTGAGCGATATAGCTCTCTCCCAGTCCCCATGTGTGTACCTACTCACTGAGTGTGATAGTAGAGGAGGAGCTGGAGGTACTACATAAAAGTGCATATAACATCAACGCACTTCAGAAGATCTTCCCTAGTTGCAGAAAGGTCAGGCAGAGGTGGTATCTTATAAACCCTTGTAAGCCTTATAGACTATTAGTACCGTACCTCTATCCTTAGGACCCCCTCATCCTGCTGGTGCTCTGGTACCACGACTGCATCCCCCTCTTCCTCCCCCTCCTCCTCCTCTCCCTCCTCATCTGATGGTATTATCTTCTTGTAGCAGTATCGGCTATAAGATGCCAGGATCTAGACCGCTCATCACCGGCCTTAACCAGATTGTCACTATTTAGTACCAATTTGTGTAGCTTGAAATCTCCGCTATTTCCTTCCTCCTCCTCCTCGTCTTCTTCCCCCTCCTCCTCTTCCTGCACCTTCACCTTCTCCCTAGGTACCACTAGTATACAGTCAGTAAGCAGCCCTCTCTTGAAGAGGCTATAGAGGCTGAACTCGCCCTCGGCCTCCTCCGCCTTCGTGTGGTCTATTGCTCCTTCTGACAACACAGAATCGTCACTGTCACCACTTCTCTGCACTGTTACCTTCCATGTATTGCCAAAGTAAAACTACTTTGTCGCCGCTTCAGCGCGCGCCACCATCCGCGCCCCAGAATTCCTCGCTGCGCCCTAAATTACTCAAAGTCCTAAAATTTGGTGTCCGCTACGGGAATCGACTATGTGTGTGCGTACGGGACAAGTTACTATGTCAGTTTCACGTACGAAAATGACAATACGTACTCAGGTTTGACACACTGAATCAATATCGGGTGCAAGTTTGACAATATGCATTCATCTTTGACACACCTTTGGTTTGTTGGGTCCAAGTCTGACAAGACATAGCCAACTTCGACACACCCTGTATTCATTTGACACTATCTCATCTAGGTTTGACACTTGAATGAGTGTTATAATATAACACTCATGCTAGTAGCATGATGCTACGCCGGGCGTAGTACGCCCTACGATCACTGCCATCCTCTGGTAGTCTAATCATCCGCCCTCGTTAATGAACTCTTGTAACCTCTTGATTTACGAGGAATGTTGAAAATTTGCGAGCGGAACTTACGTTACTGCGCACGAACAATCGTGTGTGTGCGTCCGTCCGTCCATCCGTCCGTGCGTGAGCAAAAATTCCGTCCCAACCAGGGCGATTCAGAAGACAAACAGGGTATCATTCTGTTCCCTGTTGACTGCTCATTAGCGTAAAAACATAGCGAAAGTGTCGCTGTTGCTTTGCCCGCTTTTTTCACGAAACGGTTCTCCGAACAATAGATGAACTGTTGGCTGAGTACGTTAGTAAACACGACTGACAACCGAACTATCCAGGATGGAATTGCACAATGATCATTTCTTCACATGCCTCCATGAGGAGGCGTTTACACTGGTGACGTCCTTCCACGCCTTCTGCTATTATTGTAGTGGATTGCCGACCTCCGTTTAATCTTGTATTTCATTCTCCACAGAGTGAGAGTATATAATGCACGAAGATATGCTAGAAGATATGTGACGGTTTCGTGAAGATGAGGAAGAAAGCCGATATACGTATGTGGCTTTACGATATAAGTGAGTATGATATATGATGATATGAGTACCTCTGTGCTGTTGTGATCATTCTACATAGAGCTGCACCCTTCTCAGTGGTTCTTTTTCCTCTCTGATTCACTTGCTCACTCGGGATTCGGCTCAGGATCGTGGTCGGCCACGTCGACGACGCTAGCTGATCGGGTCGGCCCGACCCCCGACAACTTCTTGTTCCTTAGTCACGTCCTCCTCCATTACACGACTTCAGCCCGTCTCCCTCCCATGAGTCATGACTATCTGACTTTAGTCTCCACTCCTTCTCCCAAATGGATACGCTATGGCTGTCTTAGACACGTCTTCATTTCGTCTCCCTCCCATGAGTCGTCTTACAGATAGTCGCAGGCCAGCATCCGAGTGAATAAACCGTGGAAACAATCTGTCGCTGATATGTAGTTCGTGTTACCGTTCTGTAATAGCAGCACAACATGAGCTGTTAGGGGTCTAAGTCAGATCGTGCTCAGCTGCTCCGAGCAACGAAGCAACTTCCTCAAAAGTGGTGAGTGTTGGGATGCGCGTTACGTGCAGCGCGTTGGACGATCTCAGCGGAGAGCATGGTCCATCCCAGACCCAGCATCCACGCAAAAATTGAGTGAGCGGTGAGTGGTCACTCTTGTTAGGTCTGTTAGAGGGAGAATAACTCTATACCGTACACAGCACTGTACTATACGTACATAATGTACGTATGTGCACAGTGCAAGAGTTAATTGATCACGCTATAGTGACATAGGCACTTCATCCTAGTCGATGCTCTCAGACATAACAATGGATAAGCTGATTATCATCTGCTGATACAAGAGCAACAATATTGTAACGAAAAGAGTAACTCTAAAACAGTTACCTATCCCACAGTCACGATTGCTTGCGATGAGGGACAGCCTCTGGGCTGCCACTCAGACTATTCAAGAAGACTTTCCATGTCGTTCATGTCCAGGTCGTTATATACTTACATCATCACCTATATCATATAGACATATAGGTTATAGACCACGCTAGCCTTGCTCGACGTAGCGGACTGGAACACTCGGGAAAGAATGTCCAACGTTTGTGACAGTAACTGGATCGATGGGTCGATTCTCTACAGGCCCATCGAAGCTCTAGGCTCGTAAATCTGTATCGTAAGACACTGAGCCGTACCTGAACTATGCCGCGAGTGTGTTTCCTGAGGAAACTTTATACTCATTCCCAGCCTTGGAATCCCAGGAAATGGGTATACAGCAGTCATATAGGGAGGACCTCCTTACCTCCCTGGGAGTTAAATGACAAACAGAATGTCTTATGTAGGGATGAGATCGGACGAGCTCGTGGCTCACACTCGGGAACTGCAGCAGACGTCTTCTCGCCGCTTAATGGTCGATCGTTCGCTCTCTCAGCATGCCCGCGAGAGGGCCGATCACTAACTGTATGTGTACCTACTCCACTGTACCGATACTCGGAACGGCGCCTAGGAGATTGTGAAACTCTGTCTTATTTTCCATACAACAACCCGAACCAGTACCTCTACACATGTCTACTTCGCGAAGAATTAACTGGTATCAATGTCGGCAACAGGACAGTGACTGTTCCGAACCACGACTGTCGTGGACCACGACTCGTGGTCCGGCTACAGTAGGGCTCTGGTCCGGCCGCGTGAATGTACGATAATGTACGATTAACGCGTTCCAACTAGACCATTGTATCGTCCTCTTGCTGAACTAGAGAACGCAACAACCCACCCGTTGGATAGTGTCGAACAAATCCGTTGTTAATATATCTGTTCAAATGCAGTTGGCAGTGTACGGGTTGAGCGACGACACTGGAATTAGGAGTTGCCAGTAAACCTGGGCTTAGGAGCTGAGTACAAAGCTCGGGTTGATGTGAAAGCAGAGGGATACAAACCCCACTATGCGATGAGGTGCAGAATCGGGTCTTCTTTATGAAGAAAAGTACGAGGAGCTCAAGCCTTTCAGCGGGTTCCTCTCAAAATAGGATAATCAATCGCCAACTTGACAACTTCGAGCGGGTTCAAAGCTCCAGCATGCGCCTCGATGGGCCTCGAAGGGCTACTGAACCGATCAACGTTGTGGGTGAGCATGTCAGCAACGTACTTTGGCTTAACGCCCATAGAAAGCAAGATCGCGGCTGCTCCAGCGACAATAGGACAGGCGAAGGATGTGCCCGAGGATAATCTGTTAGCACCGGTGTAGATTCCAGAGCCGTAGGCAGCTATGTCGACGTTATCACCGTAGTTGCTGAAATCAGCCATTTCAAGAGTGTCCTGGTTCCTGAGAGCACCCACACAGATCACGCCTGGCAGTGAGCAGGGATAGTATTCGTCAGCTCGCAGTCCATCGTTACCAGCGGAGGCGACGACAATGATGTTCTGGTCAGTTGCTGCTTTGAAGGCCTTGCCCAGCACCATGTCGCCGTAGCTCTTTGATATGAATTCTCCCAGTGAGATTGATACGACATCGACTCCAATATCGACGGCCATGTCCATGGCTTCAGCCATATGTACCCAGCTACCAGTACCATCAGGTCGCTGGGTTTTTAACGACACCAAACGTACGTTGGACGACATTCCGGCCATATCGTTGCTATTGTTCTTCCTGGCCGCGATGAGTCTGGCACACCTCTGACCATGCTGATTAACCGATGTTATGTTTGAGGAGTCGTCCACGAAGTTCCAGCCACCTCGGATAAACCCGCCGCTTTTCTTACGAAAGGTACCCCGATAAGGAGCGATCTCAGGATCGCTGAAGTTGAGGCCGCTGTCCATAACGGCTACGTTGACGGTCTGTCTCACATAGGGCGCTGACACTCTCCATACATCTTCCATGTTCATCCGCTTGAATGCTCTTTGCCACGAAGCATTCGGGTCATTCACGCCGAGATCGTTACTGGTGTCCTCTTCCTTGGTGGCGAAATTGGGAGAGCATTCACAGTCCAGACCGGAGAGTTTGGAGGCCGCGTCCTTCAAGTAGGCACAAAGATCGTCGGAGCTCACTGTGTCCTCGGAAGTAGCAACCACCTGCAAGCCCGAGGACTTCAAAGTCTTGATAGTTGCCGTCTTCAGGAAGGCGGCCATTTCAGGCTTGAGCGCGACCTTGGCATCTTCGAGACGCTTTGGGACATCCCGGACGTCGACGAAAGCATCGGCGGAGGTGACCGATACGATAGTCTTGCTGTCATAAACTTTTGTGGAGGTCGATGCGGCTATGAGCGGAACAAAGGATAGGAGCTTCATCGCGTCGAATAGAGAAACAAGGAACTAAAAAACACTCATCGTCACAGTCTCCATGGAAAGAACTTAGGATTTAGGAGACTGCAGCGTAGATATGGCGGTTGAGCTTCACGTCTCGTCCCTGAGAGGCATCGCGTCTCAGATCTTCCTTCGCGCCCTAGAACACTGTAATGAACCACCTTACCGTTGTATCAATCGATGGGCCCTGAACAATGACGACTTCTATGCAGCTCTTCAATTCCCGGTTCCACTGATAAACACTCCACACGGACCATGGCGTTGAGTTACGGTGGTTCCACCAACTGGGCAAGGTTGCCACGATTCACCAGGCGTCCCGTCTCCAGAAAAGGCCGCAGTATGGCGTCTCTTCTCCGCGTGAGGCCGCAGGGCGTTTGTGGTTTCGACTTGCTACTTTTTTGTGTCATCCCTTCCTGGCAGTTATTTGTTGCAATCTTCATATATGAGATACCTTTCTTCCATTATCTCATGCTTAAGCCTTACCCTAGGCGCTCGCGCTTCCCACCCTATGGGCACCTACGCTTGCAGAGCGTCCGCTACATCTGGCGGTACTCTGGTATTCGC
>NW_003216498.1:87317-94517 GCF_000006405.1 Perkinsus marinus ATCC 50983 | reverse complement strand
TAGCAGTATCGGCTATAAGATGCCAGGACATAGACCGCTCATCACCGGCTTAACCAGATTGTCACTATTTAGTACCAATTTATGTAGCTTAAAATCTCCGCTATTTCCTTCCTCCTCCTCTTCGTCTTCTTCCCCCTCCTCCTCTACCCGCACCTTCTTCTCCCTAGGTACCACTAGTATACAGTCAGTAAGCAGCCCTCTCTTGAAGAGGCTATAGAGGCTAAACTCGCCCTCGGCCTCCTCCGCCTTCGTGTGGTCTATTGCTCCTTCTGACAACACAGAATCGTCACTGTCACCACTTCTCTGCACTGTTACCTTCCATGTATTGCCAAAGTAAAACTACTTTGTCGCCGCTTCAGCGCGCGCCACCATCCGCGCCCCAGAATTCCTCGCTGCGCCCTAAATTACTCAAAGTCCTAAAATTTGGTGTCCGCTACGGGAATCGACTATGTGTGTGCGTACGGGACAAGTTACTATGTCAGTTTCACGTACGAAAATGACAATACGTACTCAGGTTTGACACACTGAATCAATATCGGGTGCAAGTTTGACAATATGCATTCATCTTTGACACACCTTTGGTTTGTTGGGTCCAAGTCTGACAAGACATAGCCAACTTCGACACACCCTGTACTCGTGTGACACTATCTCATCTAAGTTTGACACTTGAATGAGTGTTATAATATAACACTCATGCTAGTAGCATGATGCTACGCCCTACGATCACTGCCATCCTCTGGTAGTCTAATCATCCGCCCTCGTTAATGAACTCTTGTAACCTCTTGATTTACGAGGAATGTTGAAAATTTGCGAGCGGAACTTACGTTACTGCGCACGAATAATCGTGTGTGTGCGTCCGTCCGTCCATCCGTCCGTGCGTGAGCAAAAATTCCGTCCCAACCAGGGCGATTCAGAAGACAAACAGGGTATCATTCTGTTCCCTGTTGACTGCTCATTAGCGTAAAAATATAGCGAAAAGTGTCGTTTCTGTTGCTTCGCCTGATTTCTTTTCACGAAACGGTTCTCCAAACAATAGATGAACTGTTGGTTGAGTACGTTAGTAAACACGACTGACAACCGAACTATCCATGATCGAATTGCACAATGATCATTTCTTCACATGTCTCCATAAGGAGGCGTTTACACTGGTAACGTCCTTCCACGCCTTCTGCTATTATTGTAGTGGATTGCCGACCTTCGTTTAACCTTGTACTTCATTCTCCACAGAGTGAGAGTATATAATGCACGAAGATGTGCTAGAAGATATGTGATGGTTTCGTGAAGATCCGATATACCGAGTGTGATTTATGATGATATGAGAATCTCTTTGCTATTGTGACCGTTCTATGTAAAGTTGCAGCCTTCTCAGTGGTTCTTCCTTCCTCTGATTCACTTGCCCACTCGGGTTCTGGATCAGGAACGTGGTCGGCCACGTCGACGACGCCAGCCGACCCCCGACAACTTTTTGTTTCCTAGTCACGTCCTCCTCCATAACACGTCTTCAATTCGTCAGTGGTGAGTGTTGGGATCCGCGTTACGCGCAGCGCGTTGGACGATCTCAGCTGAGAGCATGGTCCATCCCAGACCCAGCATCCACCGCAAAGTGGAGTGGGCGGTGAGTGGTCACTCTTGTTAGGTCTGTTAGAGGCCCTCTAATAGAGGGAGAATAACTATATACCGTACACAGCACTGTACTATACGTACATAATGTACGTATGTGCACAGTGCAAGAGCTAATTGATCACGCTATAGTAACATACGCACTTCATCCTAGTCGATGCTCTCAGACATAACAATGGATAAGCTGATTATCAGCTGCTGATACAAGTGCAACAATACTGCAACCAAGAGAGACTCTAAAACAGTCACCTATCCCACAGTCACGATTGCTTGCGATGAGGGACAGCCGCTGGGCTGCCACTCAGAGTCTGAGTGTCAGACTATTCAAGAAGACTTTCCATGTCGTTCATGTCCAGGTCGTTATATACTTACATCATCACCTATATCATATAGAGTCTATATACTATATATTATAGACATATAGGCTATAGACTACGCTAGCCGTGCTCGACGTAGCGGACTGGAACACTCCGGAAAGAATGTCCAACGTTTGTGACAGTAACTGGATCGATGGGTCGCTTCTCTACAGGCCCATCGAAGCTCTAGGCTCGTAAATCCGTATCGTGTGACACTGAGCCGTACCGAACTATGCCGCGGGTGTGTTTCCTGAGGAAACTTTATACTCATTCCCAGCCTGGGAATCCCAGGGAATGGGTAAACAGTATTCAAATAGGGAGGACCTCCTTACTTCCCTGGGAGTTAAATGACAAACAGAATGTCTTATGTAGGGATGAGATCGGACGAGCTCGTGGCTCACACCCGGGAACTGCAGCAGACGTCTTCTCGCCGCTTAATGGTCGATCGTTCGCTCTCTCAGCATGCCCGCGAGAGGGCCGATCACTAACTGTATGTGTACCTACTCCACTGTACCGATACTCGGAACGGCGCCTAGGAGATTGTGAAACTCTGTCTTATTTTCCATACAACAACCCGAACCAGTACCTCTACACATGTCTACTTCGCGAAGAATTAACTGGTATCAATGTCGGCAACGGGACAGTGACTGTTACGGACCACGACTGTCGTGGACCACGACTCGTGGTCCGGCCACAGTAGGGCTGTGGTCCGGCCGCGTGAATGTACGATAATGTACGATTAACGCGTTCCAACTAGACCATTGTATTGTCCTTTTGCTGAACTAGAGAACGCAACAACCCACCCGTTGGATAGTGTCGAACAAATCCGTTGTTAATATATCTGTTTAAATGCAGTTGGCCGTGTACGGGTTGAGCGACGACATTGGTATTAGGAGTTGCCAGTAAACCTGGGCTTAGGAGCTGAGTACAAAGCTCGGGTTGATGTGAAAGCAGAGGGATACAAACCCCACTATGCGATGAGGTGCAGAATCGGGTCTTCTTTATGAAGAAAAGTACGAGGAGCTCAAGCCTTTCAGCGGGTTCCTCTCAAAATAGGATAATCAATCGCCAACTTGACAACTTCGAGCGGGTTCAAAGCTCCAGCATGCGCCTCGATGGGCCTCGAAGGGCTACTGAACCGATCAACGTTGTGGGTGAGCATGTCAGCAACGTACTTTGGCTTAACGCCCATAGAAAGCAAGATCGCGGCTGCTCCAGAGACAATAGGACAGGCGAAGGATGTGCCCGAGGAAAATCTGTTAGCACCGGTGTAGATTCCAGAGCCATAGGCAGCTATATCGACGTTATCACCGTAGTTGCTAAAACCAGCCATTTCAAGAGTGTCCTGGTTCCTGAGAGCACCCACACAGATCACGCCTGGCAGCGAGCATGGATAGTATTCGTCAGCTCGCAGTCCATCGTTACCAGCGGAGGCGACGACAATGATATTCTGGTCAGTTGCTGCTTTGAAGGCCTTGCCCAGGACCATGTCGCCGTAGCTCTTTGATATGAACTCTCCCACTGAGATTGATACGACATCGACTCCAATATCGACGGCCATATCCATGGCTTCAGCCATATGTGTCCATCCACCATAACCATTCTCTCCCTGGGTTTTGAAAGACACCAAACGTACGTTGGAGGCCATTCCGGCCATATCGTTGCGATTATTCTTCCTCGCCGCGATGAGTCTGGCACACTTCTGACCATGCTGGTGGACCGATGTTATGTTTGAGGAGTCGTCCACGAAGTTCCAGCCACCATCGATGGATCCACCACTCTTCTTACGAAAGGTACCCCGATAAGGAGCAATCTCAGGATCGCTGAAGTTGAGGCCGGTGTCCATAACAGCTACGTTGACGGTTCGCCTCACATAGGGCGCAGATAATCTCCACACTTCTTCCATGTTCATCCGCTTGAATGCCCTTTGCCTGAAAGCATTGGGGTCATTCACGCCGAGATCGTCATTGGTGTCCTCTTCCTTGGTGGCGAAATTAGGAGAGCATTCACAGTCCAGACCGGAGAGTTTGGAGGCCGCGTCCTTCAAGTAGGCACAAAGATCGTCGGAGCTCACTGTGTCCTCGGAAGTAGCAACCACCTGCAAGCCCGAGGACTTCAAAGTCTTGATAGTTGCCGTCTTCAGGAAGGTGGCCATTCCAGGCTTGAGCGCGACCTTGGCATCTTCGAGACGTTTTGGGACATCCCGAACGTCGACGAAAGCATCGGCGGAGGTGACCGATACGATAGTCTTGCTGTCATAAACGTTTGTGGAGGTCGATGCGGCTATGAGCGGAACAAAGATAGGAGCTTCATCGCGTCGATAGAGAAACAAGAAACTAAAAAACACTCATCGTCACAGTCTCCATGGAAAGAACTTATGATTTAGGAGACTGCAGCGTAGATATGTCGGTTGAGCTTCACGTCTCGTCCTGAGAGGCATCGCGTCTCAGATCTCCTTCGCGCCCTAGAACACTGCAATGAACCACTTACCGTTGTATCAATCGATGGGCCTGAACAATGACGACTTCTATGCAGCTCTTCAATTCCCGGTTCCACTGATAAACACTCCACACGGACCATGGCGTTGAGTTACGGTGGTTCCACCAACTGGGCAAGGTTGCCACGATTCACCCGGCGTCCCGTCTCCAGAAAAGGCCGCAGTATGGCGTCTCTTCTCCGCGTGAGGCCGCAGGGCGTCTGTGGTTCCGACTTGCTACTTTTTTGTGTCATCCCTTCCTGGCAGTTATTTGTTGCAATCTTCATATATGAGATACCTTTCTTCCATTATCTCATGCTTAAGCCTTACCCTAGGCGCTCGCGCTTCCCACCCTGTGGGCACCTACGCTTGCAGAGCGTCCGCTACATCTGGCGGTACTCTGGTATTCGCTAATGACCAGCAGACTGTTCACATAAGCGTAATTGACGGTGAGTGCGGCGCTTCTGCTGACGTCCCTTATACTGTGACGCCTATTCACGGTTCTGACGAGTTTCGGGTGGTACCTGATTACAGCTCGACCAACTTCAAGACAGCCATCAGTAGCTGCAGATCTACTGCTCTCCATGCTGACTCCTTCAACACATTCCGGGTGGAGTCGAGAGATGGTGTTCTAATGAGCCATATCACTGTTAACGTTGGTAGCGGGTCAGCATGGGAATACTGGTTAAGTAGCCGCCCCGCCCCCACGCAACCAGCAACTACACAAGCTCCTCCCACTACGGTGCAGCCCACCCCAGCAATTCCTGAGAGCCATCCTATCGGCGCTTACGGTTGCAGGGGATCGAACCAGTACGGTGGTCGTCTAGATTTCGACGAAGATAAACAGGTGCTTCGCATCAGTGCCACGGTCGGGTCCTGTGGTGTTTCGGCCTCTGACGTCCCCTATACCATAACTCCCATCCCCGGTTCTAACTACGAGTATTGGGTCAAGCCTGACTATAGCTCTACTGATTTTAAAGTACGCCTCACTGCCTGCCGAGATTCGTCTATTAATGCCGACTTCTTCGACAGTCTACACGTCAAATCCAACAAGGGTGTTCTCATGAGCGACATCACTATCAGTGGCGGTGTAAGGGGGTCTTCGTGGAACTGCTGGTTAGCCATTGGTCCCACTCGTCCCGTGCCAGGCCTAACTACGAGGTCTCCGCCGGTCCGAACTACCACTACGTATGCGCCACCAATAAGCCACCCCGTGGGAAGCTTTTATACTTCCATGAGTGATGAGTCGGGCGGATCTCTGATATTCCATCAACAGCAGCAAACTCTTTCCATTTCTATCCGGCTGGATATCTGCGTCGCGACTGCCTATAACGTTCCCTATCACGTTACTCCGATCCCTGGCTCTAATGGCCAACTCTGGATCGTCCCCGACTACAGCTCCACGAACTTCGCGACGAAGCTTGACAGCTGTAATGACGCGATTGTGAGAAGTGTCCAATTCCGACGTCTCCGTGCATCTTCGGAAGGCGGCTCGATGAATGAGGTGACGGCTTCTATGGTTGGTGGTGAAGACTGGGTTTTTGGTCTTGCTGGTGGTCCCCCTCAACCCCCGGCCTACCCGACTCGATCTCCGGCTACTCCAGCCCATGAGGCCCACCCTGTAGGGACCTACGAGAGTAGCGAACGTTCAGACTCTGTTAGCACTATCGAGTTCTACGAGAACCTGTTTCTGATGAGTTTGACTATCAAGCTCGGTAGCTGCACTGCTTCTGTTCGGAACGTTCCCTATTACATTGGCCCTCTTCGCAATCATGAGGGACACGACCTCGACGATGAGCTCTTCGTGGTACCCGACTTCAGCGGAACAGATTTCACGACACAGGTGGACAACTGTCGCGACTCTATTATCAACGGCAGCGCATTTGCACATCTGTTCGTTTCCTCGGAGCAAGGCGTTCCCATGAGCGAGATTTCCACCTACGGGACAACCGATTGGGAGTTCCAGCTCCGTGGTATTCCCACTCGGCCGCCGCCGACAACACCTACAACTCCCCTTCCTACTACCCCAACTCCTACAGTCCCGACTAAGCCTCATCCATCGGGCCTGTATAAAGATGACAGTAGAGAAGGCTCAAGCGTTTTGGTATTCCTTCAAAACCCCGGAAACTTCACCATGGATATCACACTCGGTGGTTGCCGTCTATATTACGAAGATGTTCCGTACGAGATGGTTGAGGAGAATGGTGCCTCTTGGGTGAAGCCTGATTATAGCTCCACTTCTCTGGCTTATGCTCTGAGTAACTGCAGGTTCGACGCCAACTCGAGATACGAGCTAAATGATCTGGAGAATATCGAGTTCCACGATGCGCAAGATCCGAACGACCAGACGTTAGTAGTTTACAGAATGCTAGAGACCTATGGGAAGGCACTGAGGACGGTCTTCAGGAACCAGTAGGCAGAAAGGGATTCTCTATGTTTGACGATCTCAATGAATATGTAATTCCAACAAGGCCAAGTTACTGTCAACTTTTGAATATTTGGATCCTTTTAGTGGGAGGTTTAGCATCAACGTTGCCGGATTGGGGATGTTGAGTCAGCCTTACCTCCCGCATTCAAACTTTAACCAATTATTTTACTTTGCATCACGATTGTGTTGCGTATATAACAGTGATAAATGACAGGGGAAGCTTCCACGTCTCGTATAACAGCCTTCATCTGTATAACAGTGCGGTTGTCTGTTTGCCTTGTATAACAGTCTTCATCTGTAGAACAATTCGGTTGTCTGGT